>NW_026706166.1:0-260730 GCF_029867415.1 Vicia villosa | reverse complement strand
TTTGTTGCTGAAGTATGCTACTCCTTTTATAGCCAAAAGGCTGCTTGGAAGTGAAGCAAGAAGCTATAGTTGTCTTTGTTGAAAGTTTGGTTCTTTAATATTAAAAAACTTTGAATTTTTGACCAAGCCTTGACTCCATTCAATGCTCTTGTCTTGGGCATCAATCTTCTGCAGAAAATTGAAGATTTTGGAGGTGAGTCATACTTGGAGACCAAGTCACCAATTATCCATGCAATTTTCTTTTGATTTTAATCTTAAAATAAGATAAAATCATGTCAAAAATGGATAATATAGATGTGGGCTTTGTCTTGGTCGTGGGAGGCCCATAGTATCATGGCAAAGATGTTTGGACCATAAAAACTTGGCATCTTTTGGAAAAAAAACATTTTTGAGCAATGTTGATTTCATGCATTTTCCCAAAATTTAGCCAACTTCAACAAGGTGTAAATCCTTCAATTTTTGTCATATGAAGGAGATCTTGCACTTTTTGGAAACCTCAAAGAGTCCTCTAACCAATGTCTTTGGTCTCATATCAAAATGATTTTTGGTTCTCCTTGTGTGTCCATTTGAAAAAAGTGTCTTTTTGTTGACTTTGAAAATGACCTGTAATGTCTTTGGCCATATTTTTCAAATGGTGAATGCTATGACCATGGGATCAATTGCATTTGAAAGATAATTGAATTTCCTTCAAAATGAGCTTTGGTTGACATTTTTTGGATGAAGGATGAGAGAGTTATGATCAGTCAAAGTTGAGTTGACTTTTCAGGCAAAAACCCTAATTTTGAATCTTAGGGTTTTGTTGATTTTTGATCTTTCCTTGATGAATTGTGATCATCCAATGATCAAATGTTGAATCCTTTGACAAAATATGGACTTTGACAAAAAATTTCATTTTTGACTGTCAGTTGACTTTTTTGGTCAAACGGGTCGTCTGTTGACTGTTTGAGCTGCTGACGGTGCGTCTGAGTGAATTGAAGTTTGAAAATTTGTATGATGGTACTTTGAGATGTATGGATGTATATGAAATCCATTTGAGCTCTCAAAACTTGCTGCTCCTGTTAAAACAAGAAAAACCCTGATTAGGGACTGTCTGTATAGGAGGCAGTTAAGCGTACCTGATTTTTGTGCAGTGTTGAGTTTCTGCTAATCATGTGATATTCAGAAGACTTCTAACACAAAAATCTTGGAAATTTGAATTGTGAATGATTGATTTGATTGATTGTACAAATCACTGTGAATTGTACTGTCTGCAGTTTGTCTGTCAACCGACTGTTCGTGTACTGAAGCAGCAGTTAAAGTGAAAAAGTCAATTGTCAAAGTTAATTTTCTTTTCTTTTTTTTGTTGTTATTTTTGTCTTTGTTTTGTGTGAAGCATGAAAATTTATTTACATGACTTGTTAGAAAACAGAAACATAATAAATAACTGATATTTACGGTATGCGGGCAAAATTACCGATAATAACCTGAAAATTGTTAAATGCACAGAAATAGAAATATTTGACTGGCAGAAACACACAAAATATTATCTTAGTAATTAAGCAATATTATGACAAATAGCACAACATTTAATACTGACAGTACAAATATCACATACTATATTGAACAGTACGACGAATAAACGGTACATTTAAGAAATAAGAAATACGGCAAATTTTAAGAATGACGATTAATGACCCATGCTATGAACAATAACATGTAGATGATTGGGAGCATAACCATTGCAGGTCCACACTCCTCAGGACTGTGCAGGCAGAAGAAAGTTGCGATCACCGTAGCAATGGTGATGACTGTAAGAAACAGTGTCTCTATCCATTTTGCCATTCTTGCTAGGAAAGAAGAAAGAAAATGGATGATGAAGTAGAAATTTGAAAGATGATTTAGAATTTGATGTGAGATTTGTGAAAAGGATGAGAGGTATTTATAGAAGGGAAAGATGATAGAGACGTTGGGGAATGATGTGATTCCGTACAAATGGAAATTTGAGTGGAAGTGAGATTTGAAAGAAAGTGTAAGGTATTGTTGGAAAAAGAGAGATGGAGAATAAAGTTGAGATTTGAATTTGAAAGGAGAGATTTGAAAAGATTTTGAAAATAATGGAATATAGTACAAAAGTTAGTGGGAAACCAAAAACAATTGTTACCAGTACAGTGTGAGTTTCCTGCTTTTGCGCCTGCAAAAAAGATTTAACCCTGCATGAACTGTGTTAGTACTATTTATCTGTAAAATAAATAAATAGTATTTGTGGTGTAATGAACAGCATTTGGCGTTTGCGTAAGAATAAATTCCACTGTTAGCCAAGTTACTGTGTAAGAGAAATTCTGAAATTTAAGCACTTCATATGTTTAGGATATTTGAAATAAAAATCCATGTTTATATGAAACTCTTAATTTTCAGATTGAAGTTTTCTTAAAAAAGATGTGGGCAAATTTTGGGGTATAACAGTAGTCATTGACTAGCATAATGTCTTCGTCTGGGAAGTCAAAGTTCAATGCCTGATAATCATCTACTGCTTGATGAGCTAAATGATCAGCTACCACACTTCCTTTGATTGCTTTTTGCGAAGTGTATTGAATGTCATATTCTGTTAGGATCATTTGCCATCTTGCAATCCTTCCAGAGAGAGCAGGTTTTTCGAACACGTATTTGATTGGATCCATCTTGGAGATCAGGAAAGTGGTGTGATTTAGCATATACTGTCTTAGTCGGCGAGCCGCCCATGCTAAGGCACAGCAAGTTTTTTCGAGTAGTGAGTATCTTGTTTCACAATCGGTAAACTTTTTGCTAAGATAGTAGATTGCGTGCTCCTTTCGACCGGAATCGTCATGTTGTCCGAGTACACACCCTATTGAATCTTCTAACACAGTTAGGTACATTATCAGAGGTCTGCCTTCCACAGGAGGTAACAAGATTGGCGGTTTTTGAAGGTATTCTTTGATTTTATCAAAGGCTAACTGGCATTTGTCATTCCATCTTTCCACTTGATCTTTCTTCAGTAATTTGAAGATTGGCACACAAGTAGGAGTCATATGGGCAATGAATCTGGCTATGTAGTTTAGACGTCCCAAGAATCCTCTGACTTGTTTCTCGGTACGGGGTATAGGCATTTCTCGAATGGCTTTGACCTTGGCAGGATCAACCTCAATACCTTTACTGCTGACGATGAAACCTAAGAGTTTACCGGATCTTACTCCAAAGGTACACTTGTTCGGGTTCAGTCGCAATCTGTATTTCTTGAGTCTGTCAAACAACTTGTGTAAATGACTCAAATGTTCTTCTTCGGTGTTGGATTTTGCGATCATGTCATCGACATACACCTCTATTTCCTGATGAATCATATCATGAAATAGTGTTACCATTGCTCGTTGGTAGGTAGCTCCAGCATTTTTTAGACCAAAGGGCATTACTTTGTAACAAAAGGTTCCCCAGGGAGTTGTGAAGGTTGTTTTTTCCATGTCTTCGGGTGCCATCTTGATTTGATTGTACCCTGAGAATCCGTCCATAAAGGAGAATACCTTGCTTTGTGCGGTATTGTCAACTAGTACATCGATGTGCGGTAAAGGGAAATCATCTTTAGGGCTTGCCCGGTTCAGATCTCTGTAGTCTACACACATTCTGACTTTCCCGTCTTTTTTGGGTACAGGCACGATGTTTAGCTATCCAAGGAGGATAACTTACAACTTTTAGGAATCCGGCATTGAATTGTTTTTCAACCTCGTCTTTGATCTTTTTTGACATATCAGGCTTACTCCTTCGCAGTCTCTGTTTGACCGGAGTGCTTCCTTCTTTGATTGGCAGGCGATGAACTACAATGTCCGTGTCAAGGCCAGGCATATCTTGATAAGACCAGGCGAATATCTCGGCGTAGTCTTGCAACAATTGAATCAGTCTTTGCTTGACACTGTTTTCTAAATCAGCCCCAATTCTGACCTCTTTCTTTTCTTCGTCACTGCCCAAGTTGATGACCTCAATCGGCTCCTCATGAGGCTGTATGGCTTTTTCTTCTTGTTCTAGAAGTCTTGCAATTTCTCTTGGCACTTCACAATCTTCCTCACTTTCGTCCTCAGTTTGGTAGATCGGATTTTCAAAGTCATGACGGGCAATAGCAGAGTCGTTATTGACTAGATCCAGCGTGTATGTGAATCTGCATGGTAGATATGTGAGTGTGTATGAAGAGAAAAACATAGCTATTTGAAAGCGAATAAAGAAAGAAAAAGGATCACAAAATTTTGAACATGCAAGCATCCCATGATTTTATTGAATGCACATAATCATGATATGACAAACCCTTTTTATAGAAGGACCGTTGTGCTAAGGCACACGGCTTTCAAGCTCATGGTTCGATTGTTCAGGAACCACTTTTATCTTTGCACAATATACACAAAGAAAACAGGAAATGGCATTTACTCCTGATCAAAGGAGATCACATCCTCTGCTTTCCAGTTGTTCAATCCACCGTTGTTAGCAGGGAGCACCCAGCTGTTCCAGTTGCAGTTGTTCTTTTCGTCTTCCGTAGCATTGATTCCGCTAGTGGGAAAATGCGTAGGTAATTCCTCAGGATAAGTTGGATGATTTGTTGGATATGAGAATCCAGGTGGAGGTCCCTCTATTGGCTGAGCGAGATGCTCGATAAGGCCGTCCCATGCAGTAGGAATGATGTTTTGAATAGAAACTTGTGCATCCTGATAAGGAGTGTACTGTGACAGAAAATAACCTTCGTTGTTTGGCATCTTCCTGGCTTCTTCAAGAGCGAAGTTGTCGTCGTACTGTTCGTCCCATCCAGTCGGGACAATGTCTTTGATGGGAGTTGAAAAGCTCGGAGGAGCGGAATATTTCACCATATAGTCGTATTTGCCGCTGGGTTCTCCTAGCGTGTCCCATACTTCTTTGGGTGGATTTTGATATTGCTGAGTGACGGGACTTGTGATACTTCCGTCATTTTGATTACCCTCTTCTGTTGGAGTAAGATCTTCCAGAGCAATGTAAGAATTCTGAGGTGTGATATACTGGTAGTTGTAACCGTCATTTGGTCCTCTCACAGCATCCCACATTCCCATGGTAATGGGTGGAATTTCGTCTGGATATGGCTGAATGATGTGGTTCAAGTATGTCCCTTCATCATCAATGGCGTTTACTTCTTGGCTGGCGAAGTGTGATATTAACCCTTCAGAGCGAGGATTTTGATCATTCTTTTGATTTTCACCATTATAGCCCAGACCTAGCTTGTCGGACTTGTAGGGTATATCAGGGAGTTGTCCCCATACTGTGCGATCACCCTGTTCAATCATGGCTTTGGCATCTTTGAGAGAAGCCATAGTTGTAGCTGGAGTAGCAGGAATATGCTTGGTGGTAGAGATATCTGGAGATACAACCTCAAAAGCTTGATACGGAGTTTCGATGGATTCGCCCTCCATCTCAACATACTTGTCGTTGCTCAAGTGACTGACCATATATTCTTCTTCGCCATAGACTGTGACAACCTTTCCTTTTACTGGGTATTTTAACTTCTGATGCAGGGTAGAAGTTACAGCGTTTGCCCCATGTATCCAAGGGCGTCCTAGTAAACAGGAGTATGTTGGAAGAACGTCTATTACGGAAAAGATAACATCGAAAGTTTGAGAGCCCACTCTGATTGGGAGCTTAACTTCTCCGTACACCGTTCTTGTTGACCCATCGAAGGCTCTTACAACCACATCACTTGGTTGTAGCACAACTCCTTTGAAGTCAAGTTTTTCCAGTATTACCTTTGGTAACACGTTTAGAGAGGAACCATTGTCTATTAGCACATGAGACAGAGTGGTGCCGTTGCATTCGATAGAGATGTGCAGGGCCTTGTTGTGATTTCTTCCAGCAGGAGTTAGATCCACATCAGAGAAACCAAGACCGTTGGGCACTGTAAGACTGGCGACACAATTCTCAAATTGGTCGATTGGGATTTCTTGAGGCACATGCGCAGCTTGAAGGAACTTCATCAGAGCTTTAGCATGAGCTTCTGAATACTTTAGCAGAGATAGCATTGAGATTTTTGAAGCAGTATGCCCCAGTTGTTCGACGATATTGTAATCACTTTTGCAGATGATTTTCAATATTTCGTCCATCTCTTGCTTTGATGGATCCTCAGCAGTGATCTCTACCGGATTTTGAACTGGTTCGATCAGTGGCTCTTTGCCTCGAGTGTTGATATCTGGAATAGGAATTGGAACCTGGATTGGACTAGCAGCAATATTTGGAGAAATTTCTGGTGAAAAGATTCTTCCACTTCTCGTGATCTTGCTAGTGCCTGCAATGTTACTTACAGCTGAAGTAGTTAGTGTTGCGTCCTCTTTAGTCGAGGGATCCTGCTTAACTCCATGAATGTAAACATTAGTGTCATATCCCCATGGGACAGCTTTGTCTGAGGAGTATGGAAATGGAGTTGGTCTAGCAATGACTACTGATGCCACTTTGAGTGTAGCAGAAAGTTTGAACGGAGCCTTGGTAGAGATTCTGAATGGTAAGCTGGAGATCACTGAGACGTCTTCCATTCTTATCCCGTTGGCAAAGACTTTGCCCAACATGTCCATAGAAGGGAGCCTCTCAAACATAATGATACGGCGATCCATGTATTTTTGAATTCCCATCTTTAGATTTTCACAACCATTGGGTTGGCGTGAGCAATAAAAGCAGTCGGGATCACAACCTGGAAAGTAACCAGCTTGGATGAACTTTCTTTTGACTTCGAGGAGTGGAATTGATACTTCGTTCACATCATAAATGTAAACTGTGTCTATGATAGCATTAACGGTTTTGTCATGCTTTGGCATAGGTGCTGTGATGACATTTGGAGTTTCTGGAGGATCGAACTCAATTTCTCCAGCATCTATCATGTCTTGGATTTTGTTTTTCAGGGCCCAGCAGTGATCTGCGTCATGTCCTGGACAGTTTGAATGATAGGCACATGTTGCATCAGGGCGATAATTCAGAGAAGAAGTATTGACATTCTTCGGAGGACCCCTTAATGTGATCAGATCCGCTTTAAGCAAGTGCTGCAATGCCTGAGAGATTGGCATGTTGATTTTGGTGAAAGTTCTTCTTGGTGCATCTGGTCGATGCGTATATTTTGGCTGTTGATCTTTTTGAGGTGCAGATGCGGAGATCATAACTGCCCCTACAGATTGATGCTGATCACTTTTGTGACTTGTCTGAATTTGCGCTGTATTGACCTCATTTCTGATGGGCCTTTTTGTAGTACCAGAGGAGGATCCTACTTGAATTTTTCCATTTCGAATGCCACTTTCGACACGTTCTCCGGTCAGTATTAGGTCAGTGAAACCTGATGATGAACTTCCCAGCAAATGGCTATAGAATGGGCCAGTTAAAGTGCCCATGAACATGTCGACTAGTTCGCGATCAGATAAGGGTGGTTGAACCCTTCCAGCCATATCTCTCCACTTTTGTGCATACTCTTTGAAACTTTCTTTTGGTCCCATAGACATGCCTCGCAATTGAGTACGAGTGGGTGTAAGATCAGCATTGTATTGGTACTGTTTGTAAAAAGCAGCGGCTAATTCTTCCCAAGTATGAACCTTGGTATTTTCTAGCTGGTAGTACCATTCGAGTTGTGTACCTGACAGACTTTCTTGGAAAAAGTGAATCCACAATTTGTTATCTGTTGTATGAGGTTGTATCTTCCTCACATAAGATCTCAAATGTAGTTTTGGACAAGAAACTCCATCATACTTTGCAAAGGTTGGAACTTTGAATTTTGGAGGGATGACAACATCCGACACGAGTCCCAGATCATTGAAATCTAAGCCAGGTATTTTTTGTATTTCCATAGCTTTCATACGATCCTCCAACTGTTGGTATTTGTCATCATCCTGTTCGTCTCCAGAATGATCTTCTTCTTCATTTGAAGAGAGAGAGGGTTTAGCAGAACCCTGGTTGCTTTGATTATCTTCTTGTTCACCATTACCGACTGTTTCAGGGATTGGTGGCTTTTTGATCCTTTTGACAGGGATCTTGATCTTCCTTCTCAGGTAACTCAAGCCTGCTGATTCTTTGGGCTTCTTCTTCTTCTTGAGTATCAGGGCTTTCAGCTCTTGTTGCCCCTTTGCCAGTTCCAGAATTGCCACTTGAACTTGGGCATTCTGTACTTCGAGATTCTTGATGCTTGCCTCAGATTCCATCTCTTCTGACTGAAATAAACAGCGAAGAGATGAGAAACCCGTCATGAGAACCTGTTATGAAATGTGTATGACTGGATGCCATGTATGCAATGTGTATGCAATGTATATGAATGCAATGTATGAAATGCAATGTATGAAATGCAATGTGTATGCAATGCATGTGAATGCATGTGTGCAATGTTTTCAAGGATCATAGAGTCTAGATTTGTTAAAGAAGCAACAAACGTTAGTTAATCAATTTATTCTTTTTTCTTTGCCTCATTTGGGCTTACAAGACAGAAAATAAAATAAATGATCTTTCAGGTCTCCCGTGGGCGCTTTTTCTTTGTCCCCAGGAATGCGTTGATTCTTTGTTCTTCTTGAAGCTGTCTGGTGAGCTCGAATAGCCTTCTCTCATAGTCCTGACAGTGTTCTTTGAAGGTGTCTCTTTCCTCTTTGAGTTGAACCCAGGATTTTTGCAACTCTTCCAAGTCAGTTGGCATATCCGGGTGTAGAATAACTTGAGGTTCGTAACCTTCGACTTCTGATTCGATAGTCACAGGTAGAACAGCGGGATAGGGCATCATGAGTTTTTGAGCATGAGTACGCACCCATCTGAGGTAAAGTTCCATAGGAATAGAATTCCATTGCCCCAGAGTTTTGCTTTCTATTCTATAGACACTGTCCCAAGCCTGTATGAATCTTCGTCGGTGTCTGTGAGAATCATTCTCGTAATCAAACACAATGCCACGGATAATCATGTCATGAGGACCGTTGCTTCTTGCATATCCGAATTGGCGTAGAGCTAGAGAGGGATTGTAAGTGATACCTCCTTTAATGCCAAGGAGTGGCACATTAGGGTATTCTCCACAATGATCAATGATAGTAATGTCTCTTTGAAAGAAGTTGTTCCATCGGATATCTGAATGAGATAAAGACATGATTCTGTAAGACCATTGTGCTCTTTGTTCATTTCTCAGTACTGATCGGGGAAGATGACATGTAAACCACCTAGCCAGCAGTGGTATACAGCACATGAGAGTTCCTCGCTTCTTCGTGGTACGAGTGTGTAGAGAGTGTAGGATGTCTCCCAGCAATGTTGGTACCGGGTTGCGAATTAGGAAAAGGTTGATGATGTGTACACTTATGAACTGGTCGGAATTAGGGAACAAAACCAACCCATAGATCAAAAGAGCCATAACTTCTTCAAAAGCTGGATAACTTTTGTTTTCTAGCAGTAGTCGAGCCTTTTCCAGTAAGAATTTGGCAAGCAAACCCTCAACTCCACTCTTTGTTTCCCAATTGGATTTGATTTCTGACTTTTGCAGATGTAAAGCAGCAGCAATGACTTCAGGTTTTGGTTTTCTTTCTAAACCAGTGAAAGGTAATTGATCTCGGATTGGTAATCCAATTAATTCAGAGAATTCTTCCAAAGTGGGTACCAACTGGTAATCAGGAAATGTGAAGCAATGATATTCAGGGTCGAAGAACTGGAACAGGACCCGTATCATGTCTTCTTCAAACTTTGAGGTAACCAAATGGAGTAGGTGACCATGTTTTTCAGTGAATTGAGCATTCCTGGGGAATTCTGCTACCAAGACTTTGAGTTCAGATGGCACCGTTGAGATATTGATTCGGATGTAATCTCTGGTGGCGGGAGCCATTACCTGCAAAAACAAAAGTAAACTCTTTGATCCTTGAAATGTGTAGTGAAAAATGATGTGTTTATGATGCAAACATGTGGCACACAAAAACAAATCAAACAATAGCCTTAGGTTTAAAGGCTTGCATGAGGTTGATAGGTGATACCCTCCCCTCTGAAGTTGAGTTGGTTGAAAACCTGTCCTAGAATAGTATTCGGGTTCTATGATCCTTGGAGACAACATCTCAATACGGCGCTCGGACGGCCGATCAAGAATATTCCTCGAGGATAACTAGCTTCGATCAATTTCAAAGCTAGCCACTTAATAGGCCACAAGTCAAGTTCAACTAAAAGGTTCTAAGACAAATTAGTGTTAATGACACTTCGGAAGCCTAATATACTCCTTGATCGCTTTCAAGGGACATCAGTATAAACCAAAGTATCACACTAACGATGACTACCAGATCAACCGTATCGGTACATGCCGTACAGTTTCCTTGGTCTATTGTCATATACTTAAGGTATCTCGAGATTCGGGTTAGAATCTTTCACACAAGCAAAGTACCCAAGCAAACCTGTGAAAAGTAAAGCAATCAGATCAAACAATTGAAAACATCGAAATGATCTATACTCTAAAGGTAACCCCTTTTGAAAACATTTTGAATTTGTATTCCCCAGCAGAGTCGCCAGTTCTGTGGACCGTCCTTTCGGGCCATACCCCTCCGTGGGTGGGATACGTGAACTGACTCTTTTTTGTCGATCGGACGCTTTCGCGTCACTTTTGAAAAAGTTTACAGAGTCGCCACCGACCTTTTATTTTATCCAATGAAGGAAAGGTTTATAAAAGAAACAGAAAAAAGACCTTTGAGAGATTCTGGGTAAGGGGGTAGGTTATACAAAGGGAAGGTGTTAGCACCCTTTGTATCCATGGTTATCCATGGGCTCTTTAGTTTGCTTAGCTCATTTGCTTTACTTTTCAATTGATTCGGAATGCTTTACCTGTGTTTTTGAAATACCTTTGCAAATAGAATTTGTAATGATCCTTGTGCGGATATATACAAATGCTTGTTTATCTTTCGAAAGATGTTTTGAAAAGATCGTTAATTTTGTAATGATCCGTGTTTGGATGTATACAAAATATTGTCTTTTGGAAAATTCGTTTTAAAAAAAACAACAGTGTATGAGAATTTTGTTTGTTTTTGATTTTGAGCAAGCAAACTAGGAGGTCTACCCTGAGTTAGGAGGTCTTTATCCTTGTTCCCTTTAAAAATCTATCCATTCGTCGGATATAAACAAAAGGTTCGATTTTGTACTCGAAACAGTAGAAATGTAACTTTGATTTTGAAAAGAGTGAAAAGGGGTTACCCTAGGAGGTGCAAATGTGATTGTGATTGAATTCAGATATTTATCTTTGAAGTTAGTGATCTGACGGTTCAGTTTTATCTTTGACATACACGCAGTTTATATGGGTGCTGGAAATTAAAATGCGGAAATGTAAAGTGCAGAAAGTAAATCTACGCTATTACATCGATTGTGCGGGAAATGTAAACTAGCCTATTTACATGAATTTGACATCCTATACATTTATCTAGGAATTTTAAATTGCAAGAAATAAAAGGCATATTTTTGTATTTTTGTGATTTATTTTAAATATAATTAATGCATTATTAATTAATTTAAAATAAAGAAAAGATGGAAATATGATTAAACCTAGCAAATAAGTTTAAAAATATGTACAAAATGTTTGTTAATTGATTTTAGAACAAAACTAATTTTTTTGGAATTTTTGAAATTTGTTTTTGGATATTTTAAGTTAATCAAAACATAATTATGCAAATAATTACACAAATAATTAAAACTTAAAGAGAAAATTATCCTAAATATGTACAAAATTAATTTATGATATATAAACAATATTTAACACAAAGAACAATTTTTTTTTATGATTTTTTGACTAATTAAAATAATTAATAAGCAAATATACAAATACATACTAATTAATTATGAAAAATATTGAAATTTTGAAGAAAAATAAAATATTTTTGTTTCATAAAATAATATATTATTTTAGAAGTTTAAAATATTTTTTGTGGAATTTTTGGAAGTTTTTAACTATTTTTAATTAATTTATCAAAGAAACTAAAATAAAAATAGAAAATAAAATTAAAAATATAAGGATACTGATCTGGTGTGGCAATTAATGAAGGAGCATGGTGAGCTTGCATGTGTGAGGCGTTGGATTGGCTTTGAGATTGATCCAAGGGCACAGATTTGTAGGTGCATGGTATGATGGTGTACACTGAATCCAAGGGGATTCAAAGTCTTTGCAGGGGCCCACGCTGGATTGACCAGCGAATAAGATTTGAGGGAAGGGCCACCTTGGCGCGCTGAAAAGTCAGACGAACCACGCTTGGACGCGTGGTCGTCTTCAACCTCCAGAAGTGAGGTTTTCAGCTTCAAATAGCGGGGGTTTTTAACCTCCCCTATTTGGACGTTAAAATTCCAGTTTTTTAACAACCTATGAACCTGCAAAAAATACGAGTTAGCAATAGAAACAAGTGACCCAGATCCACTAATTAGAGTGTCCTGAATCCAAATATGTCATTTGTTTTAAGGTTTGAAGCTCCTAGCTATGGATACGAAGAAGATGAAGCTTAAACACTCATGGACTCGTTTTAATGGTGGAGCCTGATCCTCACGTTGGAACACTCATGCTAAGGCCCAGATCACACATATAGGTCCCCATAAGGATGTTAGGGTGGTTAGTTTGCAGTGAAATTAGTTGCATATACAAAAACGAAAATAAAACTCATATGTACATGAAGAGCTTTAAGTGCTTTATACGACTCTCATATGTCTATATTTAGAGCTCAATCTTACTCTATAATGTTTGAGGAGATGATTAGAAGTGTTTATTGGTATTGATATTGATTGGAAATTTGAATTTGAAAATTACAAAGTATATGCAAATTTTGAGAATTTTTGTGATATTTCTTGCTATACTCTTGCCCTATTTCGTGTGTCTCCTTTGCTGAAGTATGATGCTTCTTTTATAGCCCAAAGTTGCTTGGAACTCAAGCTAAGAAGCTTTGTTGTCTTTGTTGAAAATTTGATTTTTAAAATATTAAAAATCTTTGAATTGTTGACCAAGCTTGACTCCATTCAATGCTCTTGTCTTGCTCTTCAATTCTTGCAGAAAAAATGAAGATTCCTTGAAGTGAGTCATACTTGGAGGCCAAGCAACCATTATCCATGCATTTTCCTTTTAATTTTAATCTTAAAGTAAGATAAAATTATGCAAAAAATGGCCAATAAAGATGTGGGCTTTGTCTTGGTCGTGGGAGGCCCATAGTAACATGGCAAAGATGTTTGGACCATAAAAACTTGGCATCTTTTGGAAAAAAAACATTTTTGAGCAATGTTGATTTCATGCATTTTCCCAAAATTTAGCCAACTTCAACAAGGTGTAAATCCTTCAATTTTTGTCATATGAAGGAGATCTTGCACTTTTTGGAAACCTCAAAGAGTCCTCTAACCAATGTCTTTGGTCTCATATCAAAATGATTTTTGGTTCTCCTTGTGTGTCCATTTGAAAAAAGTGTCTTTTTGTTGACTTTGAAAATGACCTGTAATGTCTTTGGCCATATTTTCCAAATGGTGAATGCAATGACCATGGGATCAATTGCATTTGAAAGATAATTGAATTTCCTTCAAAATGAGCTTTGGTTGACATTTTTTGGATGAAGGATGAGAGAGTTATGATCAGTCAAAGTTGAGTTGACTTTTCAGGCAAAAACCCTAATTTTGAATCTTAGGGTTTTGTTGATTTTTGATCTTTCCTTGATGAATTGTGATCATCCAATGATCAAATGTTGAATCCTTTGACAAAATATGGACTTTGACAAAAAATTTCATTTTTGACTGTCAGTTGACTTTTTTGGTCAAACGGGTCGTCTGTTGACTGTTTGAGCTGCTGACGGTGCGTCTGAGTGAATTGAAGTTTGAAAATTTGTATGATGGTACTTTGAGATGTATGGATGTATATGAAATCCATTTGAGCTCTCAAAACTTGTTGCTCCTGTTAAAACAAGAAAAACCCTGATTAGGGACTGTCTGTATAGGAGGCAGTTAAGCGTACCTGATTTTTGTGCAGTGTTGAGTTTCTGCTAATCATGTGATATTCAGAAGACTTCTAACACAAAAATCTTGGAAATTTGAATTGTGAATGATTGATTTGATTGATTGTACAAATCACTGTGAATTGTACTGTCTGCAGTTTGTCTGTCAACCGACTGTTCGTGTACTGAAGCAGCAGTTAAAGTGAAAAATCAACCGTCAAAGTTAATTTTCTTTTTTTTGTTGTTATTTTTGTTTTTGTTTGGTGTGAAGCATGAAAATTTATTTACATGACTTGTTAGAAAACAGAAACATAATAAATAACTGATATTTACGGTATGCGGGCAAAATTACCGATAATAACCTGAAAATTATTTAATGCACAGAAATAGAAATATTTGACTGGCAGAAAATACACAAAATATTATCTTAGTAATTAAGCAATATTATGACAACTAGTACAACATTTAATACTGACAGTATAAATATTACATACTATTGAACAGTACGACGAATAGACGGTACGTTTAAGAAAATAAGAAACACGGCAAACTTTAAAAATGACGGTTGATGAACCATGCTATGATCAATAACATGTAGAGGATTGGGAATGCAACCATTGCAGGTCCACACTTCTCAGGACTGTGTAGGCAGAAGAAAGTCATGATCACCGTAGCAATGGTGATGACTGTAAGAAACAGTGTCTCTATCCATTTTGCCATTCTTGCTAGGAAAGAAGAAAGAAAATGGATGATGAAGTAGAAATTTGAAAGATGATTTAGAATTTGATGTGAGATTTGTGGGAAGAATGAGAGGTATTTATAGAATGGAAAGATGATAGAGACGTTGGGGAATGATGTGATTCCGTACAAAAGGAAATTTGAGTGGTAGTGAGATTTGAAAGAAAGTGTAAGGTATTGTTGGGAAAAGAGAGATGGATAGAATAAAGTTGAGATTTGAATTTGAAAGGATAGATTTGAAAAGATTTTGAAAATAATGGAATATAGCACAAAAGTTAGTGGGAAAACAAAAACAATTGTTACCAGTACAGTGTGAGTTTCCTGCTTTTGCGCCTGCAAAAAAGATTTAACCCTGCATGAACTGTGTTAGTACTATTTATCTGTAAAATAAATAAATAGTATTTGTGAAGTAAAGAACAGTATTTGGCGTTTGCGTAAGAATAAATTCCACTGTAAGCCAAGTTACTGTGTAAGAAAAATTCTGAAAACCAAGTTCTTCATATGTCAGGATATTTTGAAAAAATCCATGTTTATATGAGACTCTTAATTTTCATATTGAAACTTTCTTGAAAAAAGAAGTGGGCAAATTTTGGGGTATAACACAAGCCAACTTAATAAACAAGCTAACTTAACAGATTAGGGTTTAAACACTAAAACCTAATTTAACATGCTAACAATCCTAGCATCTTCGACACCTGCATGCTAGACCCATCTTCGACTACAGCATGCACACTTCGACACCAGCATGTGAACAACCTTCGACTTCATGCTTAACTCTGTCGAACTGTTGAATCAAAAAGCTACCATTCGACCATACTAGAGTTCGATCCAATATCTCACAAATCCAATATTGAGGCAACCATCAATATCTTTCAACTGAGTATAATAGGTACATATCTCATTCTTAAATTTGATTCTGCAGCATACTTGAAATGGAATAGTCTCTTAATTATGCACAATCAAAACATTTATTATACAAATTAGTAGTGTTATTTGTTCATTTGATCATTACAGCTTAATGTGGGAAATTTCCAATTCCATCAAGACCAATGCCCTGCTTATTTTGTTAGATGCTTGGCTTCATGGTGAACCATGTTAATGGAATAAATAAATTGAATAAGTTAGTTGTTGAAATAACCAAATTCAATTAGGCCGCCATATGAAACGAAATTGGAATAATATATATTGGAGGTGCAAGTGAATAGTATTTCCAAAACTTTCCATAACGAGATTCAGTTCCAATTTACAAATTATTGTATTTGGTGGATCAAGCATGCTAATTAATTTCTACTATAATATATTTTGTGGCCAGCAACTGGATTGATATATTATATAGATTTTTTATCAATAAATATACGAGTTGAAATTTTTTACACTATCAACAAATCACGAACTATCATTTTGTTTGTAGGGAGGGCGCATTAGTTTTAGTGGCCAAGTGAATAACCACCAAAATTAAGTGTCACGAGTGTTTGCATTGCAAATCAAATTATTAGTAAGGTATTTACTTCAACTAAAGCGGCATTATACTTGCCTTTATGTCATTCATATATGTATTTTTTTCTTTAAGTAGTTGTTATTTGCGCTCAATATATAGCTATTCGCTATTCCCTCTGTTTTTGTTGGATTTTTTGATCATTTCACCCAAATACTCTGAATGACAACCAAAAAGGGTTCTCTTGTCTTGCCATCTCCCCTTCTCACCTCAGGCAGCTTTCCTGTGGTTCTTTCTGCAACTAGTTGGCGGCCATCCTCAGCATGGAGATAGTGATTCCGTTAAAAGAATCATTTGTGTTATTTTATAATCTCAATACTTTAGACTTGGAGATTAAAATCCATTGCTTTTTGTTGGTTTGAATATTGGTAACAATGAACTTTGAGTATTAGTTATGATTATGTCTTTAATGTTGTGTATACATCTGTTTTTTTACCTTTTATTTTGTGTTATAAATTAGTCTCAATTTGTCAATTAAATTTATTTATTTTTAATTCGAAAATATGTTTGCTGCGGAATTACCTGCGGATTTTGACTCCTGCGGATTTACTTGCAGAACTTAGTTCCTGTGGATTCTATTTCCTGCGACTTTACCTACATAAGTTTTATTATCCACGCGAAGGTTTTAGCTAGGGATCAGAAACGATTGGAAAAACCGTAAGAAATCTGTTTCCTGAAGATTTTAAGCTCAAATTCAAAGGTAACTCCGCAAGGAAAAATAAATATTTCTAGTAGTGTATCTCAGGACTGTGAGACTTGAGCTCCACGACAGTCCATTCTACAAAAGGATATGTTCATGCCCAGTGTAAATGTTTTTTCTGCTTCATGTATGGTAGATATTTCTATAAGTGTAGCTCACTTACGTTTAGAATAGTTGCATACGAAATTTTCAAACAAATATGTTTGAATGGTTTCTTCCATCTTCTCTAACATAGATCAAACAAAATGTGCTTACTTTCATTTTTATAGTTTTTTTTTTTTATATTTATTTATATTTTGTCAACCAAATAACATTTTCAAGGCACAAACTATAAACTATTAATTGTTTTATGCTAATTATTTTTTCATATTTGAAAATTATGAAGAAAAAAATTAATATATATTCTTTATTTTTATGTTAAATTAAAATAATATTTAATTATATTCATAAAAAAAAAATTGTTGGTATATTGTAAAAAAAATTAACAAACAAAACAAATTCATAATATCTAAATTATTTCACGTGTTGGTATATTATAAAAAAAATATTAATCAGGAGTAAAATAAATTCATTCTAACTGAATTTATCATATCTAAATTCATTGTATTTCAAATTTGATATTTCATGCAACCTTAGCTCTATTTGTATCTTGAAAATAAAATAAATAATACAAAACATAAAATATGATAATTTAAAATAAAATAAAGTGTAAGAAAAAAATTATTTTTACTCATCGGTGTACATTTGTGAAGACTTTTTTTAATAACTAAGTTTATAAATAAAATATCAAACAAGCTAATATTTTTAAAAATTATCCAACTAATCATGTTTGGGGTATTTTTTACGTAGGCGCCATCCCACACGATGCCTCTTATTTTTTTAAAATTTTTTCAGTATTTACGGATTTGGTGCTACGTGCGGATTTAACTGCGAATTTACTTGTGGATTTATAGACCAAAATTAAACATTTCCGCAGATAAATTTGTAGGTAAATTCGTATGTAATTGAAAAATTATTTAAAAAATAGGAGGCGCTATGTGGGATAGCGCCTACGTAAAAAAATACCCCTAAATATAGTTAGTAAATATTAGTTTGTTTTGTATTTTTTTTTAAAAACATGGTTATTAAAAAAAAACTTCTATATTTGCTTCTTCACCAATTTTTCGTTATTTATTTATTTATTATTACTGATGAGATAAAGAAATATATAGAACGAAATTTTATTAGTGATCGTAAATGAAATTTAAAATTGATCAATTAAGGTAAAATTTTGAAATTTGAAATCAAAATGAATGCAAATTTTTTTGTCAACGTAAAATAAAATGATATAGAAAATAAAAAATAAAGAAAAAAAATTATTTTTAGGTGTATGTCTACGTTTTTTACATGTTTCTCTTTATTTCTTTTCTTTTATCATTAATAGATTCGCAAAACTCTTAATGAATATGAGAAGGATAAAGGAGAAAAAAAGAGAGAGAAAAACATAAGATAGAACTGAATGGGATTTATGATGGCAAATGATATAGTATAAAGAAATTTAAAATTGGTGAAAAGACGGAAAAAATTTACTTGAAAGTGTGAAAGAGAAGAATGTGAAAGCTAGCCTTATCGCGTTCGTCTGAGTGGTCAGTGTATTATAAAGATACAAGGGTATTTTTGAAAGTAGTATGGCTAAATCACTTACACACTAACAAGTATTTTTGAATTCTCTCTTTTTTAAACTAAAATCACCTAAAATATTTTTGAAACATAACCATTTGATTAGGAGAGTGACTGCTTAATTAGGATAATTTTTTAAACTATCTAATCGATTAGATACTCGCCCTAATCAATTATATGATGCCTAACTGAGTCCATAATCAAATATGACAGTCCCTTAATTATTGTTAAAAGCTCGCTATCAAAACCTTCTCATACTTTTGGTACTTGTATTGAATTATTTATTAATAATAAAAGGCATTTCTTTATTAAAATGTTAAGTGTGACTTAATCATGAGATCCCAATAAACACAAGGACACTAAAGGGAAATTGTGATACAAGACGCATCTGAAAACAAAAATTTCCCTTTAGTGATCTTTACGAATGGTCATGATTAGTGATAGAAACGATTATCTCTTATGGCGATTAAAACCTTTGATGCAGAATCAAATGAGTGATCACGACTGTTGAATGAAGAACATCTCCTCTACTCAGTTCACACAAACAGAGTTCCTTCAGTCTCGGTGCTAGCTGCTAGGAATGAAGGCTTTGAGTGTATGTGTGTGTGTGTGTGTGTGTGAGAGAGAGAGAGAGAGAGAGAGGAAGAAAATACGGCTAGGGTTTCATAGAAATTTTCATCAAGTAAGAATTCTTCTGCACAAGGGTTCGATATATAGAACTACTTGTGTGGATTCTAAGTTAATTAGACCACTTAACTGCATGTGCACTATACCTTGTGGTGTATCGTATATGACTTAAGCACGTGGTATCTTACCATATTTTGTATTCTACTTAAGTGTATCGTACCTTACAGTGTTCTGCAATTCACTTAAGTGCATCGTACATGCGGTGTTTCTTATTTACTTCATCTCTCATCAATCTTACCATATCTCCTCTCTTTTTTAGTTAAACTCACCTAAAGTATTTTTGAAACATAACCAATTGATTAGAAGACAGACTGCTTGATTAGGATTTTTTTTTAACTATCTAATTTATTAGATACTCGCCCTAATCAATTATATGATGCTAATTGAGTCCATAACCGAATATGACAGTCTCTTAATGATAGGTAAACGCTCGCTATACAAATAGTTGATTATTTGCATGGCTTAATTTATTAGGTCATTTATTTTTTCCATGGACTATTTCCAAAATCACACTATTTCTTGGCTTATAAAAAGAGAGTTTATCTATCATTTCAAATCATCCAAAAATGTGAAAAACTACACTTTTCCTTTATCTCATAAATTCTCTAAAGCATTTCTACTTTTTCAAATATTTTAGCCATATATAGTGCTTTGAGAGTGTTCTTGAGTTCAGTGAGGAATTTGTTTTGGTGAGGGCTTAGATGTAAATTTACCAAGAGTAGTTTTTCTCTTGAGTAAATCATTCTTCCTTAGGAATTGATTATTTTGGTTGGAAACTAAATCATTGTAAAAGCTCTGTACTTATCTTTGGGGGATAAAAATAAGTCTTTGTTTGATTTGTGAGCTATATCATTGAAGAAAATCTCTTTCTTGGGTTCGTGAAGAATAACTAGTGAAACATCTTCACAACAGTTCTTAAACTCATCCCGGTCAAAATCTCTATTGGTTCGAGATTAGTCTGATATAAAATTCCACTCGGTTATTAAGTTCAGCATGTGTAAAAACTTAGTAGGTTCAAATTCAACCCGCTAAAAATCTAGGTTCGGTTCTTGGTTAGCACGTGTAAAATCTCGGTTCAGTTCAGAGGATATCCAACTCAAAACTCTATTTTAATTCGAGATCAGCTTGTGCAAAATCTCAACTTGGCTTAGAGACTAACCACTCGAAACTTTGTTCGTTGTTTGGTTTGGAGACTAACCATTTCAAGCCTCAATTTACTAGTTGGTTGGAAGTTAGCCTGAAACTTCAATTCATTATATAAGGGGGTTCGTGGAAGTTAGCTTTGAAAATCCCCAAACCCAATAAAGTCAATTAAGAATTTCCCTAGTTTTGAAAATTGGAAACCACTAATGTTTTCAATAATAGTTGTGTAGACTTTTGTGATTTTAGTGGTACAAATGTTGTAATACTTATAACATGTTTGAATTGTCTTTTGGAAGACCCAGAATCAATTCTAGAGGTGTAGAATTGATTCTGGGTGATTTTGAGATGTTTGTTTTAACAAAAGTAGAATTGATTCTGTCTCCAGAGTTGATTCTACTTGAAGCTAGAATTTGTAGCTTCTACTTCTAAAATTGATTCTGGGTAATTTTTACATTGAAATTTATTGTTCAACTCACTTTTACATAAATGTATCCAAACATAAATCAATTATGCTAAACTCAATTATGTTAAAATCAATTCTACCAAACACAATTCTGCTAGAATAAATTATGTTCACCATCAATACAAACACATTTTACTGTGTTAGTCACATAGTGAATAAACCATAATTTTATTAAAAATGATTAACGTCAACGATATCACGAATTATTTTTAAATAACCATATTTTTTAAAATATAAATCAAACAATCATATTTTTAAATTATTTTTCAAAATTACTACTTTTCAAACAAACAAAATATTATCCTAGAGAGGATGCACTACAACATGTGGTGCACGCACTCTAATATGGCGTCAATGCATGTTGCACATGCTCCTATGTCATGTCAGAGACAATAACACATGCATGTAAACATTAGGAGGTTGTAAACAAAAGAAATTAACAAAGAAGACATGATGAGTGACGCATGCTCCTAAAATATACATGTATGTGCCATTGTTTTTGGCATAACATAGGAGCATGCGTCAAAAACATTGACGCCTTAGTGTAACTTAGAGTGCATGCGCCACAAACACTTCTTCTCCAGGATAATTTTTTTTATTTGAAAAGTGATTTATTTGATCAATAATTTTCAGTGTCGCATGTTCGTATTTCAAATGTTTTGGAAATTTCTTTATCCACCCCCTGTCTTCTTGGTGACCCCTGGTGAAAGCCCTAAAATGCCCCCTGTTTCGGAAATGCATTTCCGAAATGCAAAAAAATGTTGTTTTCGGAGATGCATCTCTGAAAACGCCTTTTTTTTTAAAAATTGTCTTATTTCGGAAATGCACTTCCGAAAACAGGATTTCAGAAGTGCATTTCTGAAATACTGCGCATTTTGCAGATTAAGCAAAACAACTCCTCCCCCCAATTCATTTACCCTAAATCAATTTCAAAATCAACCTCAAAGAGATTTTTTGCAAACCAAGTTCCAAGGCTACATCAAAGGCTGTTTCTACTTGCTCTACTACATTCAAAAGCTTCTCAATCACTTCAATTTGTAAGTTTCTTAATCTTTAGATCCATGATTGAAATGCATGTTAGGGTTGTTAGAAATTACAAAAATGATATAGGGGTAGGTTGTTAGTAGTATTTAGGTTGTTTAGAAGCATTATAACATGTTTGAACTACTGATTTTGGGGTCTGTCATGAAAGGTGCAGAAATGGAGTTCGCAGGGGTGTTTCGGAAGTTCATTTCCGAAAACACCTCCCTCACCAGTTTTGGAAATGAACTTCTGAAATGTGTCCAGAAGTGGTTTTTTTATTTTTTGAATTGTTTAGCATTCTTATGGATTTCAATTGTTTCATGAATATGGCAGGCAACCCAGCACGCATCACACAGGGGAGAGAGACCCAAACAACGTCGGCTAGACGCGAGCGGGCGGCGCAACTGGCATCGACGCAGGGACGGGGTCGTGTCCGAGTACCCGTGCAGATGGAAGAGGGTACTTCCTCATATGGATCGAGGAGTCGTCTGGCTCGGGTCTCTTCTTCCCGTCAGCAGGAGGTACGAGAGGAGGAGGAGGAGGCAGTTAGATACCAGGAGGCGGAGGAGGAGGTACCAGATGTTGACCCTCCGCACGGGGAGGAGGAGTAGGAGGAGGGCTACCCAGGAGGGCCCATTGACACGCCCGTGCTGATTTCCTACCATGAGCACGTCGTTCGACGTGTCTGGGAGGGAGAGGTATTTTTTATAATTTGTCCGACTTTATTATTTTACCGTTTTTTATATAGCTTTTTATTCCACAGTTTCTTAACGGTCTAATTAACAATGTTTTTTTTGTTGTAACAGGAGAGACAGACTTTAAAAATGGTGAACCACGCCCGGAAGATTTTCGGTCTCTTTAAACCAGAGGCGCAGTGGTTTAACGACGCGGTGACACCTTCAGGGCTAGGTGGGCTGTGCATGACCGGGTATACCACCATCAGCCATGGCATGCAGGGGACCTTTGTGGAGCGGTGGCATAGGGAGACGTCTTCTTTCCACTTACCGGTTGGGGAGATGACGATCACCTTGCACGATGTGCAGTGTCTTCTCCACTTGCCGATTAGGGGGATGCTGCTGGACCATTCCCGGATCCAGAGGGTCGATGCCATCGAGTGGATGACGATCTATCTGGGTATGGAGCCAGATATGGTTGATTTTGAGTGTAGGACGACAAATGGGCCTCATATCCGATTCTCCACATTGGGCGCTTATTACGAGCACCACTTGGTGGCGGCGGCTGAATCAGAGGATGTGGAGAACAGCCTATTTATGGAGTATCACCGTGCCTCCGCTCTCTGGTGCTGGTTCATGTTTTTGGTAGGCACTGCACTCTTTGTGGATAAGAGTGCAAGATATGTCGATGTGACCTACCTCCGCTACTTCATGGACTTGACTACCGTTCACCACTGGAACTGGGGGTCAGCTATTCTGGTATACCTATACCAGAAGCTGAATGAGGCCTCCAATTGGAGGACCAGGCAGTTGACCGGATCCGCCACACTCCTGACGGTACATTTCATTTTAATCGTTTCACATTTATTTATGGTTCGTAATTATTTTTAATACATTATCGTGTTTGTGTTTCAGGGCTGGATCATATCCTACTTCCCCCGCATCCACGGCTTCCACATTGATCCTGCGTACAAGGACGTCATGCCCAGGGCCGCCCGATACGTTCCCCAAAGGAGGAACAATGCAGTGGGACCATATCGTGGGTACCTCGACCGCACAGCTCACGATGACATCAGTTGGAGGCCATTCAGTGACTACACTGTTGTTGTCGCCTTTGACCGCATCTCGTTATATTCTGGCTGGTTGGCATGCGAGACCAACACCATGATGAGGTGTCTCCCTGAGCGGTGCATGCGGCAGTTTGGATTTGTGCAGATGATACCCAGGTCACCTTTTGAGGTTGCTCCCGACACAATTACCCGAGTGGAGCTCACTGGCATATTTGTGGATTTGGAGCGTCATGTGGTCCCGGAGGAGTAATGTCGCATGCAGGTCACCCGGGACTGACACAGTGTGGAGGGGTATGTCACATGGTTCTATCGGGTGTCACATCCTCTGATGACACCCGACGCTCTCGGCGCTCCTAGGCCAGCATACGAGGAGGTCTTGGAGAACCAGTAGGCCGAGGATGACCATGCCATTGATCTCCTGCCGATCTGCCAGCGGATAGAGCTGCTTGGGCGGGACGCGTTGGACCGAGGTATCATTGATCAGGACGGACCAGAGGCAGTCGCCGTGGTGTAGAGGATCGTCGGTGATGCGGGCCATGCGGCGGCATATAGGAGGCAGAGGAGGTCCCAGGGAGTGATGGTTAGGCATACCCAGTAGGGGTTCGGGTTTATTTTTCTTGTATTCGGCTTGTATTTCGCACACTATTATTCATTTTGTATATATATTCGGATTTTATTTATTATATTAGTATTTTATGTTGATATGTTATTTATTTTGTTCGGCGTTTTCGTTTTGTATATATTACTCGTTTTATATATATTTTGTACGAGACTGTTAAGAAAAACATAAAAAAAAAAAAAAAATTTCTGCATAATTCGGAAATGCACTTCCGAAAATCCCCAAAAATTGTGAAAAAGGTGTTTTCGGAAGTGCATCTCCGAAAACACCCCCATTTGGTGTTTTCGGAAGTGCACTTCCAAAGTCTGGAAAAATTTAAAAAAAAAAATACTTCAGAGATGCATCTCCGAAGCAGGGGCAAGTTGAAGTTTTCGCAGGGAGTCACCCCATAGGGAGGTGGATAAAGAAATTTTCAATGTTTTTTAAAACCTTGGCCTTTAACTATGCGATGTTAAATTATTATAAATGAATATGTAAAGTGTCAAAAGGAAAATACAAATATTAGGCTATTCTATTTGTGTCTGGAAAGCCCGTCAAATTACTTACTATGTTCAAGTCGGGTGCAGTTACCGTGCATAGATAAAAATTTATGCACCATGCATAGATTATTATGGACCTTTGGATCATTGGATCAAATTCTAGACATCAATTGTTATTACTCAATACTCAATACTCACCACTCAATAGCTAATACTCAATACTCAATACTGGATTAAAAACATGATCCAACGACTTATGTAAGCTTATGCATGGTGCATAAGTAAAATCTTTATGCATATTAGCAAAGCCGGTCCAAGTCTATTTCTTGTGTCGTGAAAGTGTTTCCTTATTATGAATCAGGACAGAATGTCCAAAGAAAAGTAATGGGGTATTCTATTTGTGTCTGGAAAACTCTTTCATTGTTCAATACATCAAATTACACGCAAGTTCTAAAGGAGGGTGTGCTTTTTGTTTTAGACCCCACAATAGGTACCTTTCAAAGTTTTTGTGGTTCATGAAACTAGTTATACATAGCAAAAGGGCTAAAAAGAAGAAAAGGGCAATAAATGCACCACAAAGGAATTTTGTGGTGGATAATGATATACAATACCATCCACTCTTTTTCAAATGAAGTTTTGTTCGCATTCCAAAAGCTATAAATGTCATCCATAAATTTAGAGCAATCTAGTACTAGTGTTTTATGTGTTCAAATTTACAGGTAGGAGCTATTCTAATTTCAGGAAAGTTCTAAAATGGCACTTAAAATATATATCAATATAAATAAACTAGGTTATATTAAATTAGAGTCTTAGTACTTTTTTTTTTATAAATAACGGAATTAAATTTTTATTATAAATTTAAATAATTTTAATCACTCCTCATAGTTTAATATTTAAAATTGATAATATATCTGTTTTTAAATTACATGACACTTGTAAAATATGATTAATCAAGAATTTAATAAATAAAAAATATATGTTAAAAGATTAATGTTTCATCAATTTTTGAAAATCATAAATTTTTAAATTTAAAAATTAATTAATTATATGAATCAGGTGGATTAATTGTCATCTGGTTGAGGACAAAGATCTCAACAAAGTAGTATATTTTTAATCTATCAACTATGCTAATTAAGTTTAACAAGATATTTTTTAAGTTTATAGCTTATAACTTATAAGCTCATATAATAATAAAAGATCTGTTTGATAACAGTCTTTTCATCACGAGCTTATAGCTAATAATTTATTTTTCAAACGCTATTTCAAATAACGTTTTTGCTTATAGTTTATAGCTTTAGTTTATAGCTTATAACTTATCATTTTTCTTCCACTTTTACCCTTATTATTTTAATTAAAACTCTCCACTGCTCTTTATAATTTATTTAGGGTATGTTTGATAAAAATAGCAGTTGAGTGATAAGTTAGCTGATAGCTTATAGTTTATGATTGATGACTGATAGCTTATAGTTTATAACTGATGGTTGAGATTGATAGCTGATAAGCTAATTAAAATGTTTGGTAAAATTAGCAGTTCAACTAACTATAAATATAAAATGATACAAAAGATATTTAATATATAATAATTTTATTTTAATTAAAATAAATTATAAAGGATAATAGTGGATTTTTGTTAAAATAATAAAGATAAAAAATGAAAAAAAAATGATAAGCTATAAGTTAAAACGATATTTGAAATAACGTTTGAAAAATAAACTATAAGCTAGCAAAATAAGCTATAAGCTCGTGATGAAAAAAACGTTATCAAAAGGGTCTAAATTATCACTTGAGCTTATAAGCTATAAGCTATAAATCATAAGTTCAAAAATCTGTCTTACCAAACAGACTCTTAAATTTAAAATTTAATAATTCTATATTAAATGTTTTTTATGTTATTTTAATTTATCAACTAATTGAACGTTAATTTTACTAAACACTTTAATTAGCTTATCAGCTATAAGTCATCAGTCAGTAGTCATCAGTTATAAACTATCAGTCATCACTCATAAATCATAAGTTATTAACTAGCTTATCATCCAACTGCTATTTTTAACAATAGAACCTAGGTCTCTTCATTCAAGTCCCTTTTCTACCCTTTGTCCAAACTAAACTTGTATTGTATCACACCAATTTAGGGAGGTTTGTTTTATTTCTTAGGAAGTTTATTAATTATTTAGAGTGAATTACTCTAGTTCACTTGCAAATTATGTATATAATTATGGAGAAAATTTATATATGATTCTTTAGATGTGGTTTATACTATTTTCTAATAAAAATATAACAAGTGTCCTTAAATATCTTTTACGGAATGAAAATAAAAAAAAATTATATATATAGAGAAAATTATACACTTGTTATATTTTTAATAGAAAATAATATAAACTACACCTAATGAGTTGTATTTAAATTTTCTCATATATATATATATATATATATATATATATATATATATATATATATATATATATATATATATATATATATATATATATATATATATATATATATATATATATATATATATATATATATATATAACCTAAAGTCTATTGTAAGAATTGAATTAGATTAATAAAAAATTCTTCTTTCTTTCTTTGAAGTGATATCATTTTCTCTCTTTATAGTGATATCATTTATTATGGTAAAGCTTGTGTCTGAAGTGATCAAGTTAACAAACAAAATATATCCTAATGACTAATGCTAATAATATTGGACATATCAAAAAAAGGTAAAAGTTGTAGGTTCTAATGCAGAGTAACTCCAGATAGTGAAGAACCAAAAGGTGGGGAGGAGGGGGAGAGTGTGGACAATGGACCACATTCAAAGAGGGGCGTGATTTACAGGACAGAAATAACAATTTTCTATTCAAAACATTGTAATACAAATAAACCTTTCAAAACCATTATCTAATCATAGTCATTGCTCACATGATTCTGACCCTATTAGGCCCCATACACACCTATATATACACTACACCTTTGGTTTCTTTATTTTTAAATTCATTTAAGTACGATCACATAGTTAGCTGAAAACAACTTGATCATGTGCTATGTCACTTTTTTTAAGCTTTAACTAAATAGTAATGCTACCGCTAATAACCTTGCTCTAATAATAATAATACAGTTATATAATAATTTTCACAGTTACAATTCCATTTTTACCCAATATTCATTTATTACCCATATTACAACAAAAAAATGCATGCATCATGCATGCAGATGGAGTATATTCTGCATGCTTATAAAAGCGAATGCCAAAACTAATGCAGCATGGTATTAGTATTCTGAACGCAAAATCCTCTTTTATATATCCATTAACTTGCTAACAACTATACTCTATATAGAGAGAGTATACGTGCATCAACTTGCAGTTAACTTTTTATAAAAGAATGATTATACAGTATCAAAAAAGAAAAAGAGTGGTTACATGATGAGGACCAACTAGTATAATATTTAGCTCTTTTGATTTGCTTTGCTGGATCCGGCTCATCAATTGGGGTTCTTTTATACTATTAATGATATTAATAGATACTGATTAAGTATTGGTTGTGTTCTTAAGAAGAAATTAAAAAGCATTCCTAGAGTAATATATATTTAGTTAAACATATTTCATAAAGAGCAAAAAGATACTTACACACTTCTTTTTTTACAACTATGTAAAAAATGTAAAGTAGAAATCAATCTTAGATGAACTCTTTTAGTTCAATATCTTTTTTCTTAATACTACATGTGAATTTCTATTTAGGATTCCCTCCAAATATGAGCCCCTCTCACTTTCTCTCAACATTTTTTCCTAGTGTTGAAAAGATTAAAAAAGGTTGGAATGATGGAATTGTTACAACTCAATTAACCAAACTCTATTCCTCGAATAGGAATGTTCAAATGAATAGAGTTTCATAAGTTAAACACACGAAAACACAAGGACTCAACTAATACAAAATTCCTTGTAAAACCACTCAAGGTTTGAGTCTTCTGTTATGGAGAGAGTCTCCTTAAATAGCAAGACAATCAGATGTAGCTTGCGATAGGATTGTTGAAAACTTGCGACTGAAGAAACTCCAAATAGCGCATTTTCAAGATATGATTTTTTTATAAGTGACTTTGTATTAAACAGCACAAGGGGTGCTAACCTAATATAAAAGAAACTTTCAAGATATCATTTAATTTGATTTACAATCTATCTTACATTAAATCTCTATCAATCTAATTTGGTTTAGATCTTTGATTTTTTTTATTGGAATTCTTTCCTAATTCCAAAAAGCACATAAACTAAAAAAGGAAACAAACCAGACACTTGATTCTGATATAGCACATCATCTTCTAAGGCAGAATGTTCCATGATGTGTGGGACATATTGCTCCACATCTTTGCCTCCGATTTTGAGCGCATAGAGATCACATGTCTCAACATTATGTCACGACATCTTGCACAACATGTTGTCTATAAAAATGTGACAATCTCTTGTAGTAACAATCTTCTCCTTTGGCCAATTTTAAGGAGAATACAACATGCAAGATGTGTAACCAAAATACTAGAAAAATCTTCATGACATATCATCATAGTGCAACGAGAAACACATAATGTTAAACCTCTTTAGAGGATCTATAAAACTAGCATATCATCATGAAACTAGAATATCAAATTACCAAATTACCAGAAAAAGTCTTGTATTCAGATTTGATGATCAAATTTATTTTTTTCCTCCCCTCTTTACCTCAAAATGGGCAAGGGGACAAAAGTAGCAAATCAAAAGAACAAAAACAATCCAGGAGGGGTAGAAATCTAGCACAGCAGCAAAAAGAAAAAAATGGAACCAACCCAGAGGGAATAAGAAACTATTATCCTGTCGTGAGGGAAAATAAACAAACAAAGTAATAACCCACTCATGGGTACAAGAACCACATATCAAAAGACTATTAATCTTCACAATTTTTAGACGACCCAATTTCAGAACCACGTTCACTCTTAACATCCTCATTGTCATTGCTAACCTGGTCTTCAATTGTCTTGTCATTGTCTTATTAAGCAGGCTGGGATGTAGAAGCATCAACACTATAAAGACCATCAACTTAATCTGCTCATCCACTCTGTTCTTTCGAGCAATGGATGTCACAATAACTTCCTGGAGAAACTTTGACACCTGCATTAATTCCAAAAAAAACATTGCTTCTAACAATGCTAGATATTGGAGGGACTTCAAGGAGGTCACCTTAATTTGTTAGATCAAAGTGAATGTTAGGAAGAGACATGTCTAGGATATGTGTCCCAACAAATAGAAGATACCTAAAAGTTAATGGACTTGCACTATCACCCACAACATCTTCACTACTTATAATATCATGTCTTTGGCTAATCAGATTTCTAGAAATAAGAGCAGGAAATCCAATAGGTAACTTGACAACATAAGACTCGACTTGCTTAAGCACTTGATCAAAAACATATTCTCCAAAATCAAACACAACCCTAGTGCCTATCTGATAGACAAGTTTAGCAAAAGATGTTGTAATACCTGAGATGTGGTTTGTTGGAGCCTAGTTTGCAACACCAATCCTGTTCAGGATGACAAACTTCACGCTCGGATTAGTAGTGGGTAAAAGCTCTTTGTGAGGCTGCTAATCATCGTATGTTCCTTCAATAACTTCTTGTGCAATAGTCTTCAAAGAGGGTAATTTATCGGTTGTGATTAATTTTCCTCGCCCAAGTATTCATTAATTACAAAAGGAGAGAAACTAATGCACCATCCACAGACATGAAATTTCCTTTTGTTTTTACTTCCAACTTTGTTGAAAACTTTGAGGATATTCATGATGAATTCATTTACCAACTAAGGATAAAATGGGCTTAGACCTGTGACAATTTTCATAACTTGAGCATCTTTGCATAAGCTCAAGAATCTCTTCACACTCAAGTGACTCTTCAAATAGCTCACTTTTAAGGACTATCCTTATATGATAAAGGTATTTCCACGTTAACATACTCTCCTTGGAGTGGAAAGAAACTTTTTCCATATGTACAAGAGGGACATCACAAGGAATCTTCTTTCCTTCAGTAATATCTCTATTTTTCTTCACAAGACTAACCACAATGTTATCCAAAGAGTCATCCATATCATCTTTAACAATCTCTGCAATAGTAGAAGCCTTCCTATTTGGAGTGACTTTTTTCTTGGCAACAGACTTATTAGTAGCTGCAGCATCCTTCTTTTTGTTTCCCAATACTCCTTTATTCATAGTTGTCTTCTTAGCTTTTGGAGTAGCCACTTTTCTGACGGGGGTCTTCTTTGAGAGAAACTTTCTTCTTGTCTTCCTTTTTTTTGCCTTTCTCTGTATACTTATTATTATTAGTATCACCAAAGACTTTAGTAGCATGGGTCTCAAAATATTTATTCCCATGATCATCATCACTTTCAAAATTACCCGTATTGTTTTCTAGATTGGCGGTAACAATATTCTCATCATCTTGATCAACACTATTATTAGAGGTAACATCAACATTCTCCTTTTGAGTTGGAGATTTTGTCTCCAACATGTTGGACTGATGGACCGCCATATCTTTATCAACATCAAGACTTCCCAGACTAGTTTCTTGGGTTTCATCTTTAACATATTTTAAGACTTCGTCCCCAACAGGAAATTTATATTCATTCTCTGTTTCTTCTTCTTCCATTTGATCCCTTTCATCACCAGCTTCTTTATTCTCGACTGCAGGGTTTAAATATGCATACTTTTATTTCTCTATAGTAGGTATGTCAACATCATTATTGATAACATGATTCTCATCATTAGCCTGACTAACCACACGGTCTTCATCACTAAATTCCTTTGTATCCTCATGGTAATCATGAAGAATACCATCTATGAATGTGTATACATTAGGCTCACTAACAGGATTCTCATTAAAGATTTTTTTCAATACTATTTTCCCTAAGAGGCTCATCACATGCATGGATGGAGTCTAGGGTTCGAGTGAAATTCTCTGCATCAACATCTTGAGCTTTTGATTTTACAACCTCAGGAGCTATTGTTATACGGTGAACTGACTTTATTGAAATGTGCGGATAGCAAGAGTCGCCACCGACTTTTATTTTATCCAATTTTTAGGAAAGGCTAAAAGAACAGGAAAAGATCTTTTAAAAAAGATTTTGAGTTCGGGGGGTAAGTTATACAAAGGGAAGGTATGAGGCACCCTTTGCATCCATGGTTATCCATGGGCTCTTAATTGCTTAGCTCACTTAGTTTTCAAAATTTTTGAATTGTTTTAAAAGATTTTCGAAAAAGAACTTTAGCTTGTAAATAAGCGTAGTCTTTTTGAATTTGAAAAAGAGTGGAAAAAGAGTTTGAATTTGATTTTGAATTTGAAATAGAGCAAGCAATTAATAACAACTACCCTAAGTTTAAAAACGTTCTTTTAGCTTTTTCAGGTGAAAGGATCTATCCATACCATGAGAGGGCAGGAAGTCTTTCAATTGGATTTGAAGGGTCATCGAGAAATCGTTCGCCATAAGACTGTCCCTTGCCATAAAGAGGGCAGGTAGTCTAAGGGAAAGATATAATAGTCATTTTTTAGGCATCATGCGAGGATACCTTAGCAATTGGGACAATCGTTATATTTCCGAGGCAACTTCGAGGGAGTTTCAATAACTTTGAAGGCGACAGGCAACATTGCTTTAGGTATCCTCGGAATCGAGGGACTTGACTATTTAGTATACTTAGAGGCGACAAGGCAACAATATAATAAGGCAACAGGCAACAAGAGAGATTACCCTAAAGGTGTGTGTGTGGCACAATCACGTGGTTCAGTTCGAATATTTAATCTTGTAATTAATATTAGCTACGTTCGATTAATTATCTTGCACTCCCTAGGATTACTAACCACGCAGTTAAATGGCAGAAATTAAAGGCAGAATTAAAACTCTACGCTATTACAATAAACACCTGCGGGGATGGGGGAAATTAAAAAACGGAAAAATAAGAAGGATCAATAATTAGTTTTAAACATTGAAAACCTTGATCTTCTCGAACCTTCGACTGACCCTAAAAATTAAAATGAAAATAATAGGGGTGAGTGCATGTGGAATTCATTGAAACAAACCTTATTTAATTTCATGAGGCAAAATAAAGATTAAAATGATAATTAACAAAGAGAGGGTTAAAAACTTAGCTTTTTAATTGATGGCGCGTGATCGGAGGATACTGGAGTAACCCTGAAAAGTCAGACAAAGAAACGAAATTTTAGTGCATGAATGATCTACAAACCTTAATTGATTAAAGATCTATAAACCTTAAAAAGAAAACTTATTGTGACCTAAAGGGTTTATAATGCGTTAATGGATACCACCTACCTGAGCTAGGGTTTATAAATGAATCAGTTTAACAAACCTTAAATCTAACGATTAATTTTTAATTAATTAAGTATATACAAATAATAATTTTTATTGTTCAAAAAAACAATTATCGATAAAATCGGGGAAAATCGAGTTTTCGATTAAAAATTAAATAAGTATAAATTATTATAAAACTAATTCATTTAAATGAGTAAAAAAAAATAAAAGGAAAAAAAAAGAAATAAAATAAAGAAGAAAAAAAGAAATAGATAAAACCATTCATGTAATTAAAAATAAAATAAAAACAAAAACTTAGCTCTATGATCCGGTGTGGTGAGCCTGGAGAACATGGTGTGCGCCCTCAACTCTGGGACGTTGGATCTATTCTTGATGAAGATCTGATGGTGAGGAGGTGGGATGCATCGTAAGCCTGTATGGAGTACGTGCGCTGGATCTGTGAACACACAATGACATAAAAGAAATACTTGCGTTTGGCAGGATTCGAACCCCAGTGCCTAATATCATGGGTCTCTCCTCCTTACCAACCTGGCTGATTGTTAGCTGTTACACAAACCAAACCATAAAATTAAATAATAAAACGGAGTTAACCAATGGGATTCAAAATGAAGTCAAGCGTGGGACCCCTATCATCGCGCAGAGCCAATCAGCTGAGGAGAGAGATCTGGACGAGATTGACTAGCCAATAGAGGAAGTACGCGTGTGGTCCACTAGCCTTCGTTACTGTTCATCATCTTCAAGCTCCAGACCTGCGAAATTTATTGCGTTTTTTGCTTCCAATTTTCCTGCGGATTTGGTTATGTTTTCTTGCAAAAATCAAAGCTCACAATAAACACGTTAATTAAACGAGAGGGCCCAGATTGACATAAAATCATCTCCTGAATCCAATGACGGTATCCATTTGGCCTGGAAACGCTTGCATCTATGAGAACGAAGCGGGATAAGTTTCATGCCCTAGCCATGGTAAAACTGGGTTCGAACGTGAGAGCTCCAAAACAATGGTTTTAATCAGTTCTAAACAACATCTGCAACTCATACAAATAATCATATCCGTTTGAAACGCAACAAAAATTGCAGTATGAGAATTAAAAGAAAATGCATGAAGTTGTTCATGGTGATATGCCTATTCCAACGTGAGCAAAGATTGAAAACAACCTGGACCTACCTTATCTTCCCTCAGGAGTTGAATGGAGCGTTTTGTTTGGCCTGAAACTCGTTGGAAAGAACACTTCTCGTATGCCCTAGTTCTTGAGAAACTTTGAAGTTTTGGAATGTGTACTTTTTTGGCCAGGCTGCGTCTAACCCTTATGCTGAATCTCTTGGCATATATATAGAGGTATTATTAGGGTTATTATCTTGGAGAAAAATTATGTGATTGATGATTTACCAATATGAAGAAATTTGATTGAAAATATTGTGTAAATCTTTCTATCTTTGGTTCCAATCAAATCTCTTTTTTTCTTCATGAAATTTCCTTGATTTTAACTCAATATATCTCTCAATATTTGATGGAAATATAACCTCATTCAAATCTTTGATTATTTATTTTATTTTATTCAATCTAAATTGAATTTAAATAATTAAATTCAAAATAAAAATAAATAAGAATAATAAAAATGACCCCAAAAGCCTATGGGTCGTGGATGATCTTGGGAACAAGTTTGGATCACAAAAACTTAGGCCCATTGGGAAAAATTTGAATTTACTTGGTATTTCCCTCCTTGCAACTCTCCAAAATTGTCAAACTTTCACAAGTTGTATCTTGCTCAATTTTCATCATTTGGGGGTGTTCTTGGTCTTTTTAGAAAGCTTAGAGTGTCCTCTAAATGATCCTTTTGGTTTCATCTCGATTGAATATTCCATGTTCATGTATGCTTCATTTGAAAATGATGACTTTTTGCGATCCTTTAGAAGGACCTGTAATTTATTGGCTCATATCTCTTATGCGGAAGCATTTATTGACCTTGGGCCCAACATCAAAGTTGTAGAGAATCAAATTTCCTTGAGAATGAGCTTTGGTTGAGGAATTTCTGATAAAGTATGAGAGAGATACGGTCAGTCAAAGTCGGGTTGACTTTTAGTTCAAAACCCTAAATTAGTAACTTGGACATTTGATGATTTTGGAGCTTTCCTTGATAAATCATGATCAACCCTTGACCAAATGATGAATGAAACTTCAAAATTAGAATGTTGACAAAAAATCAGGAACTTTGACTGTGATTTGACCATAGTTTGACTTTTAGGTCAACCAGTCGATTGTTGATTGTTTGGGTCATTGAGTGAGCAATCTTTTGAATCAGGGTTTGAAACTTGGCATGAGGGTACTTTGAATCATATGAGAGATTATGGAATCCACTTGAGGTCTTAGAACTTGATTTTACTTTGAGAAATACAAAACCCTAGTTTAAAGGTTGTTGTTTAGGAGAGAGACTGTATGCTTCCTTCTTGCGTATCTTTGAACATTTGAAAGTCAGATGGACTGAAATATGAATAAGTATGATGGGCAAATTTTGAGGTATGACAGCTATCTCCGACACATTATTAATCACGTTATTAAGAGTCTTTTTAGAAGGTTTTGACTTAGACTCATTATCTTGAATATCAACCGGTACCACTATTTGAATCGACACAACATCAAGAACTTCATCGGTGGGTTGATTTACAGTTTTATCTCGATCCTTAGGGGCATCATTGCATCCTATATTTTTATTTGCATTGTCCTTACCTTTCCCAGTGAAACTGATCATTGATAAAGGAACCTTTGAGGATTGTTCACCTATTTTCTCCAGCTTCTTGTTTTTCAATCCTTAGGAGGATTCATATGGGGAGGACCTCTCTCCTGACCATCGGCCTTCCTTCCAAGAACGACCCCTTTTATTTTCACCCTTTTCATGTTAACCATAAGTTTGGGTTCCGCTGTTTCCATTAGAGACTTGTTAGACTTCTGTGTGGATTTCTTTGATTTTCTAGATGTATTTGTTCCTTGTCTAGTTCAAACTATGTTTGTAGAATTTTTATCCGGAAGGTGAATAAGTGTTCTTAGGATTTGAGAGGAAGAAGTTGATAGAGGTTCAGAGAAGATGAAACATTTTATATAACACTCGAGGCGCGTAACGTAAAGCTTAATATTTGAAATTCTAGCGTTAAAAATAGTTGTCAAGACAGATGTCCTAACAATACACAATGTCAAGACATATGTTATAAAATATGTTTACTTAAAGCACAATTATCAAACTAAAAGGCTTAATGCAGAAAGATACAGAACACAATAATTGTTAACCCAGTTTAGTGCAAACAACACCTAATCTAGGGGCTACCAAGTGAGGAAAGAAGTCCACGATCAGCCGTATTATTTCAAAGGTAAACACCCTAGTTTACAACTTATCGCCTAATCACTATCCATCACTACTTCTTCCTAGAAATCAACATCTAGACCTGAGAAATCGCCACCCACTTCCAATCACCACAGTGATAAAACAGTCACACACCCCGTGCCCAAGGGAACCCAAGTAGAAATATTTCAGTTTCCAATAAATAAATACTTAGTTAAGCACCCTAACTAAGAACAATACTTGATCTTGATTAAAAGCTTTGATCAAGAGCAACACTTAACTCTCTTGCTTAAAAGCTTCAAGAGTGAGAAAACACGTCCACCTCTATGTATCAAAAGATACATGAGTGACACAAAGAAACAGAAAACACTGAGAGCTTAAAAGACTTCCAAAACAACAACCCTTATGAACTCACATTTTTCCTCACAAGAAAACTTAGCAAACTAGGTTTCCCAAGTTCCTTTTTATAGATACTTGCATAATGGGCTTAGACTTCAATCAGAATCCAATCTTCTCTTTTCTGAAAACAGCTGCAAGATATTTTTACAAATTAGGAACACATAAAATCAAATCAAATATTGAAGCAAAATTATGTCAATACAAAAACCATGGAACTAATAATAGTATTTTTGAATAATAGTTTTTTTAAGGAATACCAAAAGTTAGGACAATTGGAAGTGCACATGTCTGGGTCATGGTGGTCATAAGAGAGAAAATGGACACACAATAATTCCCATGTCATTTTAAAATTAATTGCTATAGATTCTCAATAATGCATAAACCTAGGGCTTTTCTTAGTTTTTCAAATTGAGAAGCATCCAAATCCTTAGTAAATATATCTGCAAGTTGGTTTTAGGTTGCAACATGATCAAGTGCGATAATATTGTCTTCAACTAGCTCTCTAATGAAATAATGACATATGTCTATATACTTATTACGGTTGTGCTGAATATGATTCTTGGAGATATTTATCGCACTCATGTTGTCATAGTATAATGTCATAACATCTTGTTTGGCGTTGTATTCTTTTAGCATATGTTTCATCCATAATAATTAAGTGCAATTGCTACCTGCTTCAATATTCCCAGCTTCAACAATGGATAATGATATGGAATTTTACTTCTTGCCAAACCTTGAAATAAGATTATTCCCTAGAAAGAAGCATCTACCAGAGGTGCTTTTTCTATCTTCAGCATTCCCAGCCCAATCAACATCACAATAACCAACAAAAACGACGTTGGTGTCATGAGAATATGGATAACCATAGTCATTTTCCCTATTTATATATTTAATGATTCTTTTAACTTGAGTGAGATGACTAAATTTTTGCTTGGCTTGATAATGAGCACATACCTCTACTGAGAAAATGATGTTAGGGCGACTTGTTGTGAGGTAAAGAAGGCTACCAATAATGCTTCTATGGAGACTTTGATCCATATTAGTTCCTTGATCATCTTGTATTAGCTTAATGTGAGTTTCAGCAGGTGTACGCTTGTATCTAGCATTTTACAGTCCAAACTTCTTTACAATGTTCTTTGCATATTTGCTCTAAGATACAAATACTCCTTCTTTCATTTGTTTTTCTTGAAAACCAAAGAAGTAAGTGAATTCACCTACCAAACTCATTTCCAATTCAATCTGCATTTGTTGGACAATATGTTTCACCATCTTTACTGGCATTCCTCCTAACACGATATCATCCACATAAATCTAGGAAATCATTAGTTTTCCTTCTTCTTCTTATTTTTCTTCTTCTTCTTCTTCTTCTTCTTCTTCTTATTCTTATTCTTATTCTTGACAAATAGTGTTTTATCTATACCACTTCTATTGTACCTATTGGTGGTGAGAAATTCAGTGAGACTCTCATACCAAGCTCTAGAATCTTGTTTTAGGCCATATAAAGCTTTCTTCACTTGTAGACATGATTTGGAGCACTGGGATCAATAAATCCTTTAGGTTGTTTAACATACACTTCTTTATTCAAGAACCCATTCAGAAAAACACTTTTGAGATTCATTTGATGCAGCTTGATTTTCAAAAGACAAGAGAATCCTAACAGAAGTCTAATGGATTCAAGAAAAGCAACTGGAGCAAAGGTATCATCAAAGTCAATACCCTATATCCGAATGTATCCTTGAGATTTCAACTGAGCTTTGTTCCTAGTTACATTACCATTTTTATCTTATTTATTCTTGTAAACCCACTTGGTTTCTAATATGTTGACTGAGTCAAGCTTGAGAAACAGCTCCAACACTTTGTTTCTTTCAAACTGAACAAGTTCCTCCTACATGGCATTCATCCAATATTCCTAATTTAATGTTTCTTTAACATTATTGGGTTCAACTATAGAGATGAAGCACATGTTGGCAATCACACCTTTGGATCTGGTGATAATTCTGTCATTGAGATTCCCAATCGCATTTTCTATAGGATGATATTTTTGAATTCTAATAGAAGTTCCTTAGTTTGTTGAATAATCTTCTTCATCCTCATATGAATCTTCAACCTCTGTATTTTGCAAGATGTCAGTGCATTTGCTTGGCACTTCTTTCATTACCGTTTGATCATTTCTATATATGTAGTCTTCCTTTTCATCACTCGTCACAATTTGAGGAGCATCATCTATCACCATATTGATAGATTTCATGATGGCCTCTGTTTAATTGTTATACACATGATATTCCATGCCGTTGACAAAATATCCCAAGAAGATTCCTCGATCACTCTTAGGATCCATCTTGCACCTTTACCCTTAGTCAATCAAAATGTAGAATTTGCTGTCAAACATTAGGAAGTATTTCACTTTAGGTTTTCTCCCTTTCTATAACTCGTACTGAGTAACATTGGTTCCTGGACATATTGTTACTCGATTACGAATATGGCATGTTGTGTTCATTGCTTCAGCCTAGAAGTAGTAAGGTAATTTTTTTGCATGAAGCATGACTTTGGCCATCTCTTGAAGGGTTCTATTCTTGAGTTCAACCACTCCATTTTGTTCAAGAGTAATTAGAGTAGAGAACTCATGAGCAAGTCCTTCTGAAGAGCAGTATTTAGAAAAGCTGGAGTTTTCAAATTCTCTTCCATGATTACTTCGTATTCTAACAATCTTGCCAATCTCATTTTGAAAATTAGCAAGTGTACTATTTTTCACCGATGTAGTTTTAAATAGAGGTTTACACGCAGTATCGAATTCGCAGACTGCCTAGGAAATACAAGTTTTACAATTATTCAATTGAACAAAATATCATGGGGTTTGTTGGTTTGTAGATAAATTATATAAATTATAACTAATTAAAGCAAACGTAAAATAACTGTTCTTGACAATACGAGAAAGCATGCTAGGTTAGGTGTTTAAATTGCCTCGTAATGAACTTGATTCCCCAATTTATGAAATATAGTTATAATGAGCTACTACCGAATCTCAAGAGTTGTTTTCCTTAATTCCTTAACAGAAAATCTTTGATGTTTATCTCTACTCCTAATTCCTTAGCCAATAAAGATAACATCAAGCAATAAACTACAATATACCAAGAATTATACGGTTACTACGGTTAAATTCTCATTCCTAAGCAATTTCACCATAGTATTATTGTGCAAAATGCGTTGAGTGGTTTGTCCGACCTAAACCTCAACCGTAAATCCGAAAACTATTTGTCTGATAGAAAAGGGATTAGAAACTTTGCACAATGAAGATAAACTCATTAAAAATTGAATAACATAAATTGATAGAAATTTGGTTCATAACAATGGCAATTCAGAGACACCCCCTAGCATTGGGGGGTTTAGCTACTCATAGTAATATTTGAAGAACTGAAAATAAAGATGATAGACATTACAAAATTTATGGAAGTCTTTGATCTTCAATTGCGATTGCCGTTAAAGATCTCCGTTCTTCGAAACCCTTGTTAGCTCCTCTTCTTGATTGTCAAAATTCTTCAATATGATCCAAGATGATACACAAAACTCTCAAACTAGGTCTAAGTAGTGTTAGGTTACATTCCATTCATTTAAAAAGTCTAGAACGCCCTTAATGAGACTTGAAATAATGAAACAGCTAAAAAAACAAATTCTGGCCGCATCAGCTGACACGGTCGTGTCCCACGACACTGGCACCCGTGTCAGCCTCTGTTTTCTCTTCAAAAAGCCTCTTTTTCCATGTATCAGCTGACATGGCCGTGTCCCACGACTCTGGCGCCCGTGTCAGCCTCTGCCTTCTCCCAACAACACTTTTTTTTCCTTTTTCAACTGACATGGCCATGTCCCACGACACTGGCGCCCGTGTCAGCTTCTTTCTTTGCATTTTTGGCTTTTTTTTCTTCTGTTCTCGTCCCATTTTTTCAGCGATTCTTCCTTACACCTGAAATCACCAATAACTACCAACAAAGTGATCAAAAGTAACTATTCTATTAAAAATTACCACTAGTAATTAAATTAACAAAACATGAAGGAACCACTCAAAACAAAGAACAAACAATTCACAGTGTTACCGAAATGACCGATTTTTACCAAATAATTTGCGGAGTATAAGTGAAATTGGTGACCGATCACATTTCCTTTTTCACACTGCAGTTGTTGACATAATATTTCAAATGTGGCAAAAGTGTTTGATTTTTCTCTAAGAAATCAACCCATGTGAATCTTGAGTAATCATCAACACACACAAAGACATATCTTTTTCCACCCAAGCTTTCAACTTGCATGGGTCCCATGAGATCTATGTGAAGTAACTCCAGGACTTTTGATATGGTTAGATATTGGAGCTTCTTGTGAGGCATCTTGGTATGTTTGACGATATGGAAATCTCCACATATTCTTCCTTCTTCAATCTTTAGATTGGGAAGACCATCGATGGTCTTGGCGGATATGATATTTCTCATGCTTCTAAGATTCAGATGACCAAGTTTTTTTGTGCCACAACTTGGTTTCATCTTCTCTAGTGATCAGACAGGTATGGGGTTGGTCACTTGGTAGAGATCTCCACATGTAACAATTATCATAAGACATTGTACCTTTCATGATTTCCTTCTGATTTTTGTTCATGCCAATGCATTCAAAATGAGTGAAGTTGACACAAAGCTCCTAGTCACACATCTGGATGATACTAATGAGATTAGCAATTAGTCCTTCCACTTGAAGTATATCTTCTAAATTTAGAAGGCATGGATACACTAGTTCCCCTTTCCCCACGATCTTGCCTTTAGCACCATCACCAAAAGGTAACATAGCTGTTAGTGTAGGGTTTTACCTCATTCAGGCAGTTCTTCTCTCCTATTATATGCCAGGAGCATCAACTATCAAAAAACCAATATTCACGAGAAAATGCTCTTATATAGGCGTGAGCAATATTATAGTTGCATCCTTAACCTTTAAGACTTATTGAACATGATATTTTCTTGGTGTCTGCTTGGTTAGATGTTAGTAAGGATAGAAGGGTCTACCATACAATTTGTAGTAGTAAGGTCGAATGTTCCCAAATTTTCCAGAGTAGTGACATTTCCAAAAAGGTTTCCTGAAAGGGCTTCTGCGATGGTAATAAACTCAAGCAGGTTACTTTGATATGTAGTCTTTCATCTGAAACTCTATTTTCTATTTAGGAGGAACAAATTTATTCTCTTCTCCATTCATAGAACAATAGTCAAAACTAGAATCTTCATATCTCTAACTATTTTTCCCACACCAAGGAATTCATCAAGAATCTCATATCCACAGTTAAGCATACGAATTGACTTGGTCATGCCTTCTAGCTTTAAGTTTAGAAGGGTGACTTCCTCCCTTAGGTGAATAGTGATTTTTGTGAGACTAACTTTCTCTTGAAGTAAGATAGTTATTTGAGACTTTTGTTTGTCACCATTCATGCATTCTTCTTTCCATTTGACATACCACAATCTATATGCTTCAACAACATCTTCATCTAAGACTTCTTCATCTCAAGATTAACCATCATTTTGTTCAATTGTCTTGTTCCCTAGGCGAGTAGTGAACGCAATTACACTGTTAGTCTTTTCTTCATCACTTTCATTTTCAGATTCTTCATCCAAAAGAGTAGCAGACTATCCCTTCTTTTGCTTTATAAGGAAGTTAGGACTACTTTATCTATTCCACATCAAAATAAGATGTACCTAAAATATCCTTTTTATGTTAAAAATCAACAAATGTTTTTAATCATATATATTTGTATTAAGAGAAAGTGTTTTTATCAATAAATTATGTCTTCTCTGTATTTTTTCTTACATTTATGTAATTGTTTTCTTAATTATTTCATTTCCAAAGTTCTTATTTGTTATAGAGAAAAAATAGATAAAATAGTTCCATTAAATAAACTCAGTTGATAATTAGCTGTGCGGAAACCTCAGATGCGAGGTCGCGGTTCGAACTCTAATTATTAAGCTACTTGAAAAAAAACATAATAAATAATCATTTATAATACAAAAAATATAATATTCCTTCTGATCTTTATTATAAGAGGAAACTCACTTTTTAAATTCATAGAATGATTAATGTATTTGATCTATATATGGACTAGATACATTAATCATTGAATGAATTAAAAAATGATTTTTCTCTTATAATAAAGAGGAAGGAGAAATATTAAAAATATAAAAAATGTTATATATATGCATAAAAATTTAAAAAATATCTCCTCTGGTCATATTTATAAAAAAAAATTGTTTTTTAGATACATTGAGTAACTGATGTATTTAGACAATATATGAATCAGATACATTGTCTTTTCAATGAACCTAAAAAATTATAAGTCACTTTACAATTCCAATATATGATTAATGACTTTTTGCCTAATATACCTTCTACTATTTATTTCTCTTTCTTCTTTCTATTCTTTTAATTTCGTTTTCCAATGTAATTATTAAAGAGCATTTTTGTAAAGTCATACATCATTTTAGTTTCTTATAAAATAATTATATTTCTTAATTCGTGTGAAATGATCAAAACGTCTTATAATTTGGAGCGGAGGTAGTAGGACTAGAAGGAGTAAGTACATGTTTGGTTTGACTTTTGGAAAGGCCAAAAGTAATTTTAGAGGTGAATAATTGATTCAGGGTAATTTTAAGATGTTTGATTAGGTAAAAGTAGAATTGATTCTGTCTCCATAATTGATTCTACTTGAAACTAGAATTTGTAGCTTCTCCCTCCAGAATTGATTCTGGATAATTTTTACACTGTAATTTATTATTCTACTCACTTTTACATAAATATATCCTAACATAAATCAATTCTGCTAAACTCAATTATGATACAATTAATTCTGCTAAAATCAATTCTATCCACCGCTAATCCAACCATACCATAAGATATTTAGAGATGCAGTAAGAGTAAAGAGAGTAGGGTTGGACAAACGGAAACCAACCGAGAAAATCCGGCCGGTCCGAATCAAATTTTACTCTTCGGATCAGGTCACGTCGGGTTAAGGGTTCAAACGGGTGACTGGTTCGGTCTTTGCTGGACTCTTTCGGTTCGGATCGGATGAAAACATTGCACCCATCGGTGACCGAATCCGACCGAGTCTAATAATTACTTCATTATTATAATATTATTCATTAACAATATAAGGATTTGAAGAGACAACCCTAATTTTTCATCTTCATTTTTCTTCTGCGCCGCCCCCCTCTCCTCTCATCTCTTCATCTTCAACCTTTTCTCATGGAAAACTGAACTTTTGTTGCTTCCATCACCACCAACTTCATCTCTCCCGCTCAACCTCTCTCCTACTTTCACCTTACTCACAAATCAGATTTGAAACCCAAACCCTAACCCTTAAATAAAATAAAAAAACAAAAGATCGAAACTTGTTAGTATCGATTGGAAAAACACCCTTGCATGTCTTCCTGTTTGTTTATGGTCATGGATCTGGTTTGGATCAAGAGTAGATGATGGTTGTTGGAGATGCTTTCTTACAAAAGAGACTTCATGAGGAAAATATATGGATAATTTGTTTATTGATTTTACTTAAAAGATGTCTTTCAATATCCAAAACTTTCAGATCTGAAACTGAAAATGGAAACATATGAGGAATATTTGTCATAGAAAGGAGGATGAAGTTACTCTTTCTTCTAGAATATTCAATCTCTTTACTTTATTTATTATAATCAGAAAAATTGTCACAGCTTGAAATGGTCCAACAATATCAATAACAAAAAAAAAACCGATATTAAAAACCGAACCGTTTGAATCCGAATCCAAATAAACCAAAGGCCAAATTGGTCGAAAATAGGGTACATGTTTCTCACCCGAGGATTGGTTCGGTTTCTGGTTTTGGGCCCGAACCCGGACCGAACCGAACCGATGTCCCCCCTAAAAGAGAGTATTTTGTATCGGTCAAATAACTGATATCCCACTCATGATGACAATTTTATTTGTTATTCATACCACGTGTTCTAAGGAGCAGTTGTTAATTGTGACAAATGAAATGACAATGAATAACTAACTAACCAGCAATATTAAGCGCGTATATACCCGTCAATAATTAGAGCGTGAGATAATAGTGTTATTGTAGATTCCAGAACTCCTCGAATTTTCACGAATCTGTGTTATTACGTTGTTAATGGCGCATTCACAAGTCCCACTCTTGGTCCCATTGAGCACTGTCTTTTTCTTCTTCTCCTCGTAAACAAACATTGCACATATGCACTTGGCCACTCATGTCATTGCCACGCGCGAATATACCAAAAACAACATCTCAATCCTTCACCTCTTCACATCTTACACTTCATTTTCAATATCAATATAGACTAATTTACCCTTACTATACATGTACAATTTTTATTAATAATTTTTCCCTAAACTTCAATTATATTCATTCCGTAGTTGTTAAGATTAGTCCGACATCCTGCGGCATAATTTTTAAATTTTAAATATTAAAAAAAATATGTGTTACATCAAAACAAAAATCAACATCCATAGAAAATTGTATTAAATAATTCAACATGAGTGTGACTCCAAGAGAAAGAAAGAAAAAATAGTCATAACACAGAAACAAAAACCATGTCGACTACATAATTATGAATTTCAATATGATAATGGTATTGAAAAGAATAAAAACAAGTTAAAGCATGTGAGATTGATTGATGAGTGAAAAGTGTGAGGTGAGAGACGGGAGGAGCGAGAAATAATTGTAATTTTGTTTTATACTTTTTCAATTTTATTTAAAAGAATTTATACATTAATTTGTAAAATAGTAAATTTTATGTAATTTAATTTAATGCACATATAAAATTTTAGTTTTCGAAATGAATTTTTAATATTATAATAAATATAAAGTTTAAATAGTTTTGTCTTTTTCTTTTGAAATAAAGGAGATCTTTCGTCCAAAGGAAACAAACTACACCACTACTATTCTCAGAAAAGATATACCATTAATATTCTCTATAAACTCTTTTTGAATCCTTAAAAGTGTATTTGGATGAAATAATTTAACGAGGTAATGTAATGTTTTGAGAGAATTTAAAATGATTTGCACAAAATTTGTTATTTTGATATAAAAATGAAGAATTGTTAAAATGATATAAATTTATGGAGTATTTTATCTAAGTTAAATTTAATCATTTTGAAATTCCTCTCATACTCCATAGAATGTATTTGTTACTAGGAAATTTCTTTATCCACCCCCATGTCTTCTAGGTCACCTCTAGTGAAAAACCCAAAATACTCCTTACTTCTGAAATGCATTTCCGAAATGCAAAAAAATGCTGTTTTCGGAGATGCATCTCCAAAAACGCCTTTTTTTCTTCAAAATTTGTCTTATTTCGGAAATGCATTTCCGAAAACAGCATTTCGAAAGTGCATTTCCGAAATACTGCGCATTTTGCAAATTAAGCAAAACAGCCCCCCCATTCATTTTACCCTAAATCATCTTCAAACTCCTCTCTTCAAAATTTTTGCAAAAGCAAGTGTGAAGTCTACAGTTAAGAATTTCAAAAGCTACTCAATCTCAACCTAAAGCTACTCAATCTCTTCAATTGATAAGTTTTTCAATCTTTAGATCTATGATTCAAATCTGTTTTAGGGTGTTTAGAAATTGCAAAAATTATATTGGGGTAGGTTGGTAGTGGTATTTAGGTTGTTTATAATCATTAAAAGTAGTTTTGATGTTGGATTTTGGGGTCTCCCATGGAAGTTGCAGAAATTGCTTCGCATGGGTGTTTCGGAAGTTCATTTCCGAAAACACCTCCATTCCCAGTTTCGGAAATGAACTTCCGAAGTGGTCCATAATTGAATTTTTTTTGTTTTTTCAATTGTTTCGCATTCTTATTGATTTCAATTGTTTTCAGGAACATGGTAGGCAATCCAGCACGCATCAGATAGGGGAGAGAGACCCATACAGCGTCGGCTAGACACGAGCGGGCGGCGCAGCTGGCATCGACCTAGGGACGGGGTCGTCGTGTGTGAGTACCCTGCAGATGGACGAGGGTACATCCTCATCTGGATCCAGGAGTCGTCTGGCTCGGGTCTCTTCTTCTCGCCAGCAGGAGGTACAAGAGGAGGAGGAGGAGGCAGTTACATACCACGAGGCGGAGGAGGTACCGGAAGTCGACCCTTCACACGGGGAGGAGGAGGAGCAGGAGGAGGGCTACCCGGGAGGGCCCAGTGACACGACCTTGCTGATTACCTACCACGAGCACGTCGCTCGACGTATCTGGGGGGAGAGGTATTTTTTATAATTTGTCAGACTTTATTATTTAACCGTTTTTAATTTAGCTGTTTATTCAACATTTTCTTAACGGTCTAATTAACACAGTTTTTTGTTTTTGTTGTAACAGGAGAGACAAACTTTGAAACAGGTGAACCACGCCCGGAAGATTTTCAGTCTCTTTAAACCAGAGGCGCAGTGGTTTAACGACGCGGTGACAACTTCAGGGCTATGTGGGATGTGCATGACGGGGTATACCACCATCAGCCACGGCATGCAGGGGGCCTTTGTGGAGAGGTGGCATAGGGAGACGTCTTCTTTCCACTTACCGGTTGGGGAGATGACGATCACCTTGCACAATGTGCAGTGTCTTCTCCACTTGCCAATTAAGGGGATGTTGTTGGACCATTCCCGAATCCAGAGGATCGAAGCCAGTGAGTGGATGGCGCTTTATTTGGGTATAGAGGCAGATATGGCTGACAATGAGTGCAAGACGACAACCTCATATCCGGTTCACCACACTGAGTGCTTATTTCGAGAACCACCTGGTTGCGGCGGCCGAATCCAGGGAGGCGGATAACGCCCTATTTGGGGAGTATCACCGTGCCTGCGCTCTCCGGTGCTGGTTCATGTTTGTGGTAGGCGATGCACTCTTTGTGGACAAGAGTGCAAGATATGTCGACGTGACCTACCTCCGCTACTTCATGGACTTGACTACCGTTCACCAGTGGAACTGGGGGTCAGCTATTCTGGTATACCTATACCAGAAGCTGAATGAAGCCTCCAACTAGAGGATCAGGCAGTTGACCGGATCCTGCACACTACTGACGGTACGTTTCATTTTAATTGTTTCAAATTTATTTATGTTTCGTATTTATTTTTAATACATTATCGTGTTTGTGTTTCAGAGCTGGATCATCTCCTACTTCCCCCGCATCCACGGCTTCTGCGTTGATCCTGAGTACGAGGACGCCATGCCCAGGGCCGCCCGATACGTTCTCCAGAGGGGGAATAATGCAGTGGGACCATACCGTGGGTACCTCGCCCGCACGATGCACGATGACATCAGTTGGAGGCCATTCAGCGACTACACTGATGTTGTCGCCTTTGACAGCATCTCGTTATATTCTGGCTGGTTGGCATGCGGGACCAACACCATGGTGATGTATCTCTCTGAGCGGTGCATGCGGCAGTTTGGATTTGTGCAGATGATACCCAGGTCACCTTTTGAGGTTGCTCCCGACACAGTGACCCGAGTGCAGCTGTTAGCTGAAGATTTCGTTGAACAAATATATGTGCTTCGAAGGAGTGCATAATCGAAGGCAAGGTGGTTACTGATGACCATCTCTGAGAAGTATAAAATGGCTACTGATGGCCATGTTTCGATAGCAGGAAATGTCTAAGTTTTTTATGAAGGTGATGGCTACTGAAAGCTATTGGAAGGATATATCCTCGAAGACTTAGACAAAATTTATAAATTTACTTAAGTATTATTATTTAGCGTGTTTGTTAGTAAGTGTTTATTAGCATACTGCCACGCGTCGAAGATGGACTCAGGCGGGAAGATTTGAAATTCGAAGATAGTCACGTAACTGCTTATTCACAGATGTCATCGCTGGAAGTTCTTATGAGAAACGTGGCAGCAGATTAGCGTAGGGCCGTTATGGTCGAAACTAGTATAAATAGGAGTTTTCATGATAGAATTCCGGGTGTTCATTTTGTACAAATCACTCACATATTTACTCAAGTATCAAGCGTTAACGAGAACGAGTTCGCTGAGAAAATGTACGTATGACACCACCATCTTAATACATGAGTATTATCTTTTATTGCTTTTCGTCTTCGAATATCTTTAAATTCTCGCATTCTATTTACTTCTTATCATTTACATTACTGTATCTTTAACTTTCATGTTATTTACTTTCATGTTATTTACTTTCATGTTATTTATCTTCATGTTACTTACTTTCAAGATCTTTAACAGTTTTATGTTTTAAGATTCTTTTTAACAGAATTGCATGTTATGTTATATGCGTTGTCTACATTTTAAAGTCATAATCACATATAATCAAGTCATCACTAAAAAGTGTATGTTTTTAATCGAATAACATTTGTCGAAGACAACGAATCATGAACATGGTTCTAAAGAATATTGATAACAATCTAATTGACTATGTGTCCTAGGATCAATCTAGTCGATCCTGCGAGTAACCAAATCATATTTATTATAGTTTGGAGGACTAGCGGTTGTTTACCGGAAATCACCGTAAACAAATTGGCACACCCGGTGGGACCGTGTCAAGCGGATTGTTTTAATCAATTGCTTTGTTTTGTCTAGACAATATCAAGACCTTGTATGAACCTTAGGAACGGTAAATTAACAAACAGTGCACAACCGGTTCCCAAACGAAGGTACAACAAGAAAATGGCTGTTACAGCCAGTGCAGGGGGTAATCAAGATCCCTCACAAGGCACAGGATCAGGAGCGGCAAATTCGAATTCCACTCAAGGAACAAGGGATACAACGGGTCCAAATGGATCGAGACCTGCAGATAATTCCCAGTCGGTGCCTGAGAATAATACAGGACTTTCAGGGACTTTGCCAGTTTCAGTGTCAACAGCTGCACCTTCGACCACGAGTGCAGATGAAGTATTACCGTTTCCCTCAACAAATGCTGCGAATAACTTGTCTAGTCAAGGCACGAATTCAACTTTCGAATGGAGGCCAAATTCTTCATTCGGGATGCCATTTCCTTTTGGATCAGGCGTACGAGGGGCCGGACCTACTTATGCCCCAACTAATAATGCGACATTTTCACCAAATGTGGGATCTGCAAGTCGAAGTACATACAACGGTGGTTTTTCTACCCAGGTGCCTCTTTATACCACAAACAGCCAAGCAGCATTTCGACAAGAAATGGATGCAAGCAATCATGATATGCTAGGGGCCTTAGCCAAAGAATTGACTTCAATCTTTACCCCATTGTTGACAAACATTACTTGCACAAATAGGGAAAATGTAGAAACTTTCCGAAAGATGTCATCTCAAATGAATCGGATGTCGGAGTTCATGGGTGTGACACAACCAAAAAGGAAAGATAAACAGCCCGCATACCAAGAGGAAATGCCCGTTTTAGAACGCATACAAGATGAGGGCCCATCCTCGAGACCACCCATCCGAGATATAAGCTCCTTGCGGAGGACGAATTGGACGGAAGAAACTCCAGTAATTAATTTAGAGACTTCAAGTCAAAGAACCGTCCCCGTTCGACAAGAAACGGAGGAAGAACAACCCAGAGTAAGAATTGTAGGTAGAAATGAACATCCAGATGGGGTTGTTCAAAGAGTCAGAAGGGAAAATCTGGCCACGGAGAATAACTTGACTGCTATGATAGAAAGGGTGATGGCCAATAATGGCCTAAGTACTGGACTCAGACGTCCAAATTATACATCCCCTATATCAGACTATATTATGCAGACAGAATTACCTAGGGGCACTAAGGTACCCAAATTTACAAAATTTTCAGGCGAAACTAACGAATCGACAGTGGAACACATTGCTAGGTATCTAACAGAAGCAGGGGACTTGGCAGGAAACGAGGACTTAAGGATCAAGTATTTCCCTAGTTCGCTGACAAAGAATGCCTTTATCTGGTTTACTACTTTGCCACCCAATTCGATAGATGCGTGGGCATACCTAGAAAGATTGTTCCATGAGCAATTTTACATGGGTCAAACTAAGATAAGTTTGAAGGAATTGGCCAGTGTTAAGAGGAAATTCACGGAGACTATTGATGATTATTTGAATAGGTTCCGTCTGTTGAAATCTAGGTGTTTTACGACAGTTCCTGAACACGAACTTGTCGAAATGGCAGCAGGTGGTCTAGACTACTCAATAAGAAAGAAATTAGATACCCAATACCTTAGGGACATGGCCCAGTTAGCGGATAGAGTTTGACAGGTCGAACGCTTGAAAGCAGAAAAGGCTAGGGCTAACAAAAGTCATAAGAAGGAAAGGATAGCGTACGTCGAAGTCGAAGACGCTGATGATGAGTCTTGCGATGACTCATATAGCCTGGAGGAAGTCGAAATAGACTTAGCAGAATTAAAAGAGGCACCACCTTATGCCTGCAAACTATTAAATCCTGCAAATGGAAAGAACCCTGTAGAAAATGATAAGAATGATAGGTTTCCTAAGAAAACTTATACGTTTGATATTACTAAGTGTGATGAAATATTTGATCTATTAGTAAAAGATGGCCAAATGATACTACCTCCTAATTCCAAAATTCCTCCGTTGGAACAACGGAAGAAAAGAGGTTTCTGTAAATATCATGGGTTTTTAGGCCATAAAACTTCACAATGTTTTCTTTTCAGGGATCTAATTCAAAATGCTATCAATGATGGAAGGTTGAAATTTGCTGACAAGACCAAGAGTCACATGAGGGTCGATACCAATCCCCTAAACATTGCTGATGCTAGCCTCTGTGAGGTAGAAGATATCAACATGGTGGAGGTATCGGAGATCGAAGTGGCGGAAACTAAGGCAATGCTCAACGGAAAGCAGGCTACTGAAAGCCTGAATGATGAAATAATCTTCAATACTGAGATTGAAGAAGCTTCCCAAATAGAGATGACTGAAGCACCAAAAGAAGAGAGCAATGAGGCCACTGAAGACCTCAGGATGAAACTCCAGAAAATCCAAATCTCTGAAGTTGCTCCAGCGGTGGTCAACATGGTTAGCGCCAGACACCCAACATCTGAGTTTGGCGAACTAGAGACACGGCTGACAAGGCAGAATGGGGGTATTAAAGTTCCTCTAAGAGCTGAAAGCCTCAAAGACTACCTATGGAATTGCCATGAGAGAAATGGCGGAAAACAATGGATGTGCCCAAGGTGTTCGATCATGCTGAATCGAAGAATCGAAACCAATTTCGAAAGGGCTCGACGTGAAAGATGGGAACACCCAGGGAGAGAACCAAATCCTTTACTACAAGTGTACCCAAGGATGGATGAAAGCTTATTAGGATTTTTGATCAGATGCCACAAGGGGAACTCTGAAGTTGCACTCTGCCCCAGATGTGGGGCAGCCTATGATGAGATGCTAGCACGATCATTTGAACGTGTGCACTGCTCCATGAATCAAGAAACTCAGGGGCTACGTCCTGACCTGTATGGTTTCGATGTATGGACCCCAACGAAGAGACCAGATAGTCCACATCCTAGAGTTCGAAGGGTAACGTTCAAAATCCCTGCAGATCCACCTAGGGATAGATGGGTACAAGCTGATGCAAGAACCAAAAAATGGCGTAGTTGGGACCAAGGAGGAAGAACCGCAATGGCATATAGGAGACAATTTCAAAGGCCAAATCGAGAGACATATCGATTGGAGAACTATAAGGGAAAAAACCCTATGTCTCGGTCCCAATGGAGGAGGCACCAGAGGATGAAAAAGGCCCAGAAGGAATATAGACCAAGAGAAACTGGAGAAACTAGCAGCAACCAAGTCCCATACCAGGGAGCAAAGTCAAACAAACCTCCGGTGGGACGTGCATTGTTCGAAGCTGAAAAGCTCTTGGATGAAGAAGATAAGATGCGGTCAAATTCCTGGAACGAAGAGGACAGAATGACAAATGATTTTGATTCTGATGGAGTCTCATCTATAAATTTAAATTGCAATGTTGTGTCCGTACTCCCTCACGAGTTTAACCAAGAAACTGAAGTAGAAGACTGTGAGGAGGCTGATATCGAAGAAATGGCAAAACACAGACCTGTGTGTTACTATGTGCTAAATAATGGTGCAGTCGAAGAGCAGAATGCTTTCTTCGAGAGGCCTGATGAGGGTATGAGAAATCATTTGAAACCACTCTACATTAGGGCTAAGATTGAGAATGTTGGCATCAATAAAGTCCTAGTTGATGGGGGAGCAGCAGTAAATTTGATGCCCCAGTATATGATAAAGAGAATTGGCATGTTCGATACGGACATAAGACCACATAACATGGTCCTGTCTAACTATGAAGGTAAGATAGGACAAACACTGGGAGTTGTTCAAGTTAATTTGACAGTAGGCTCAGTTACCAGACCCACTATGTTCATGGTTATACCAGCAAAAGCAAACTATAACCTGTTGCTCGGAAGGGAATGGATTCATGGGGTAGCAGCTGTACCCTCCACAATGCATCAAAGGGTGACAATCTGGAGAGAAGATGGCATAGTAGAGAACATCGAAGGTGATCAGAGTTACTATATGGCTGAAGTTAACCAGGTAAATAAATCCAACTTCGATAGGAATCTGGCAAATATAGGACCTTGTCATACTGCAGAAGAGATGTACACCCCAAATAAGAATGCATTGTATTATCTTACTTTGCACCCAAACGGATTCCAATGGGATAGAGAGATCATGGATGGTCCAACGGATACAGCACCTTTAGAAGATCATGCAGCAATACGGCCAACAGGCTGGGACGATGACATTAATCATGTCTGAGTCTTCATTCTTCGAAAGGATTTCGGCCTATGTGGCCGAGAACAAACAAAAGGCGGCTCTCGAGGCCGAATTAGCAGATGTAAAGGTAGATACCATCCAAATCAAAGAAGAGATAGCAGAATTGGAGGTGCATACAGATTTCAAACACTCCAAAGATACGATCCTAGACGAAGAGATTATGGACGAAGGATCAAACCAAAGATTAGATGCAATATACGACGAAGAACCTTTAGGGTTCGAAAAAGACCCAATGGCTTCTAATATAAAGATGTTAGCCCAAGATCCACTCGAAGAAGTAAACCTCGGAGACAAGGATCAAAAGAGGATAACATATATCAGCGCGAAATTAGAGCCAGAATTAAAAGCAACGGTCATCAAAATGCTGAAAGAAAATAGAGATTGCTTTGCTTGGGATTATGATGAGATGCCTGGTCTAGGAAGGGATCTAGTCGAATTGAAGCTTCCGATAAAAGAGGGGAAGAAACCTGTGAAGCAAACTCCTAGAAGATTCGCGCCAGAGATCCATTCGAAGATTAAAGCAGAGGTCGAAAGGCTTTTACGTTGCAAGTTTATCCAAACTACAAGCCACTCCTAAAGACGAATATCCCATGCCTGTAGCAGAAATGCTGGTAGACTCAGCCGCAGGTTTTGAGTATCTAAGTATGTTGGATGGATACTCAGGATATAATCAGATCTTTATTGCAGAAGATGATGTATCCAAGACAGCGTTTCGTTGCCCAGGGGCAATAGGCACTTACGAATGGGTTGTAATGCCTTTTGGTTTAAAAAATGCTGGGGCAACTTACCAAAGAGCAATGAACTCTATATTCCATGACTTTATAGAAACATTCATGCAAGTATATATAGACGACATTGTGGTGAAATCTACTTCGGGAATGAGTCATCTCGATCATTTAAACCAATCATTCGAAAGAATGAGGAAACACGGATTGAAGATGAACCCCCTTAAATGTGCTTTCTTTGTACAAGCAGGAGATTTCTTGGGTTTCGTAGTCCATAAAAAGGGAATAGAGATCAACCAGAACAAGACAAAAGCCATCATGGAAACCAAATCTCCATCCACGAAGAAAGAGTTACAATCATTATTGGGAAAGATAAATTTTTTAAGAAGATTTATCTCTAATTTGAGTGGACGCACGCAAGCCTTCTCGCCTTTACTACGGCTTAAGCAAGGAAAGTTCGAATGGCGTGCTGAACATCAAGAAGCTTTCGATCAGATAAAGCAATACTTGACTTGTCCACCAATCTTATCTTCCCCAAATGGGAAGAAACACATGCGCCTGTACATTTCAGCATCAGACAAAACAATAGGCAGCATGCTGGCACAAGAAGATGAAAATGGCATCGAAAGAGCCATTTACTACTTAAGTAGAGTACTCAATGATGCAGAGACTAGATATACTGCTATAGAAAAACTCTGCCTTTGTTTGTATTTCTCTTGTATTAAGCTTAAGTATTATATAAAGCCAGTTGATGTTTACGTTTCGTCTCATTGTGATGTTATTAAGCATATGTTATCCAAGCCAATATTACATAGTCGAATTGGCAAGTGGGCTTTAGCCCTAACGGAATATTCGCTAATATTCCAACCTCTCAAGGCAATGAAAGGCCAAATTGTGTCAGACTTCATTGTCGATCACGCAGTGGTCGAGAATCATCAGCATTACGTGGACCTAAAACCTTGGAAGTTGTACTTCGATGGGTCGACACATAGAGAAGGTTCTGGAGTTGGAGTGTTGATAATTTCTCCTGATGGAATTCCAACAAAGCTCAAGTACAAACTCGAAGGACCATTATGCTCCAACAATGAAGCTGAGTACGAAGCGTTAATCGCCGGACTTGAGGCTTTGTTAGAATTGGGGGCAACCAGAGTCGAAATTAAAGGAGACTCCGAATTGGTCATCAAACAATTAACAAAAGAATACAAGTGCATCAAAGAGAATCTAATCATGTACTTTGTCATTGCAAATAGGCTACTCAAGAAATTCGAATACGTAGAATTGAAACATGTATCAAGGGTGAATAACCAAGAAGCGAACGACTTGGCACAGTTGGCTTCAGGATACAAAGTATCGAAAGAAAAATTGGAAGAATTGATCGAAGTAAAAGGAAGAGCAATGTCTACTAAACTTTCTCCGAGCGATCTAGAGAATTCACAATTGGGTTATGCCAACAAAGAAGAGTTCGAAGTCCTAAATATTGACTCTTTGGCAGACACGGATTGGAGGAGCCCAATAATCAACTATTTGAAGAATCCTTCGACGGAGACAGATAGAAAAATCAAATATAGAGCCCTGTCATATTTTCTAATGGGGAACGAATTGTTCAAGAAAACTCCTGAAGGGGTATTGCTGAAATGCTTGGGCGAAGCAGAAGCATACTTGGCTCTATCAAACGTACACAGTGGGGCATGTGGTGCACATCAAGCAGGACATAAGATGAAATGGCTTTTGTTTCGTTATGGGATGTATTGGCCTTCAATGTTGAAAGATTGCATAGAATTTGCCAAGGGGTGCCAAGAATGCCAAGAACACGCAGGTATACAACATGCTCCAGCAAATGAACTCAGTACAATAGTGAAACCTTGGCCTTTCAGAGGATGGGCTTTAGATTTAATTGGAGAAATTCACCCTAAATCATCCAGAGGTCAAAGGTACATTTTGGTAGGAATAGATTATTTCACAAAATGGGTCGAAGCAATACCATTGGCAAATGTGGACCAAGAAGCGGTGATTGAGTTTATTCAAAAATATATTATATATAGGTTCGGAATCCCAGAAAGCATAACAACTGATCAGGGATCAGTCTTCACTGGACGAAAAATGCAGGACTTTGCCAAGGAAATAGGATTCAAGTTGCTAACATCCACACCTTATTATGCTCAAGCAAATGGACAAGTCGAAGCAGCAAATAAAATTATAATTGGTCTTATTAAGAAGCATGTGGGGAAGAAACCCAAGAATTGGCATAAGACTTTAGATCAAGCACTTTGGGCTTGTCGAACCTCTCCAAAAGAAGCTACAAATACAACTCCTTTCCAGTTGACGTTTGGACATGATGCGGTACTACCAATCGAAATATTTTTGCAGTCAGTAAGAATACAAAGACAAGCAGACATTTCTCCCAACGTTTACTGGGAGTTAATGATGAATGAGTTGGTAGATCTAGACGAAGACAGGCTTCGAGCATTGTAAATGATTAAAAGACAGAAAGAAAGAGTATCCAGAGCATACAATAAAAAGGTGAAAGGTAAAACTTTTGTTAATAATGATTTAGTCTGGAAAGTTATTTTACCTATAGACCGAAAAAATCAGGCGTTTGGTAAATGGTCCCCACATTGGGAAGGACCTTTTCGAATCTTAAACACATTTTCGAACAATGCTTATGAAATTGAAGAATTAGCAGAAGATCGTAGGATCTTAAGAGTAAATGGGAAGTATTTGAAGAAATATAAGCCAAGCATGTTCGAAGTTAAGATTGCAAAAACGTAGACACTTGAGGTGTCACGAAAAGCCAAAATGGTTAGCCATGTGTCAAAACACATGAGCCATATTGATCAAAATGGCTTTACATGCAGAATAACAGACTTAAAAAAGGAAAAGTCTAAAGAAATTTCAAAATATTTGTCATTCATAACTTGGGTTTTGCATGCATTACAAAAGATCCAAACAGGATCTGAAAGTACAACAAAAAGGAAAGAAAGCATAAAAAACCCTAAGACAAAGGAAAAAGGAAAGTTGTTAGTTAATCCTTTGGTTTAAACCCTCCAAGGACAACACGGGTGAAGGTTCGGCTTCGAACATGTCGATGGCTCCGCCCTCACGCATGCGTCTCACTACACCCTTTCTTTGAAAGATGAAAGAAAGAAGTCTTCCGTAAGGGAGGCAAGTCACGTTCCTCTGCCGTTCAGTACCAATAGAGACAGCTTTCACAAGACCTTTGAATATCATCAAAGGAATGTTGATCTTCTTCCCTCGAAGACCACAGAAGATGAACTCCAAATCTTCAACCAAGATGTTGTTTTCGTTGACCCTCCGAGGCTGGAAGTTGCCTACGAGCATCTGATGCCAGATCCTAACAACTCTGGCGCTGAAAGGATCATTTTCCATGACGGACCTCAGCATGAGATGCGTGGTCATGTTAAAGACATCATCATCAAAGCGTTCCCCAGAGTTACTACACTTGATTAAGTGAGCAATGGTGGCAGGAGTAATACTGAAACGTGCATGCCGAATCTCAGAATCTATGGTGGTTCTACCTTCAGGATCTATGCGTACAGTAGCATTCATCCAAAATTCAGCCAACATGTTTGGATAAACAGCACCTTCCAAGACTTCCTCAAAGTAGAAGTCCAACTCCTGATTGGCAAACAAAGTTTCAAAAGGACACGTGGCGAATGATGATTTAATCCAATGGCGGTCGAGAGATTCAGCTTTACTCCTAGTATATAGGAGTAATAATCAGGAAGTAAGGTCAAGGACGTGGGAATGTAAGTTATGAGAAGACATTTTGAGAATGACAAGACGTTTCGGAAACAGAGATTATCAATGATTATGACGTTTAGTCAGTAGTCTTGGAACTATCAAAACTTAATAAGAGACGAAATCTTATGATGGCAAAAAACGCCTATTTCTGTTGATCTTCGAAACAGGCATTTATTGGGGGCAATTTGTTAGCTGAAGATTTCGTTGAACAAATATATGTGCTTCGAAGGAGTGCATAATCGAAGGCAAGGTGGTTACTGATGACCATCTCTGAGAAGTATAAAATGGCTACTGATGGCCATGTTTCGATAGCAGGAAATGTCTAAGTTTTTTATGAAGGTGATGGCTACTGAAAGCTATTGGAAGGATATATCCTCGAAGACTTAGACAAAATTTATAAATTTACTTAAGTATTATTATTTAGCGTGTTTGTTAGTAAGTGTTTATTAGCATACTGCCACGCGTCGAAGATGGACTCAGGCGGGAAGATTTGAAATTCGAAGATAGTCACGTAACTGCTTATTCACAGATGTCATCGCTGGAAGTTCTTATGAGAAACGTGGCAGCAGATTAGCGTAGGGCCGTTATGGTCGAAACTAGTATAAATAGGAGTTTTCATGATAGAATTCCGGGTGTTCATTTTGTACAAATCACTCACATATTTACTCAAGTATCAAGCGTTAACGAGAACGAGTTCGCTGAGAAAATGTACGTATGACACCACCATCTTAATACATGAGTATTATCTTTTATTGCTTTTCGTCTTCGAATATCTTTAAATTCTCGCATTCTATTTACTTCTTATCATTTACATTACTGTATCTTTAACTTTCATGTTATTTACTTTCATGTTATTTACTTTCATGTTATTTATCTTCATGTTACTTACTTTCAAGATCTTTAACAGTTTTATGTTTTAAGATTCTTTTTAACAGAATTGCATGTTATGTTATATGCGTTGTCTACATTTTAAAGTCATAATCACATATAATCAAGTCATCACTAAAAAGTGTATGTTTTTAATCGAATAACATTTGTCGAAGACAACGAATCATGAACATGGTTCTAAAGAATATTGATAACAATCTAATTGACTATGTGTCCTAGGATCAATCTAGTCGATCCTGCGAGTAACCAAATCATATTTATTATAGTTTGGAGGACTAGCGGTTGTTTACCGGAAATCACCGTAAACAGCAGCTCACTAGCATATTTGAGGATTGGGAGCGTCATGTGGTTCCGGAGGAGTATCATCGCATGCAGGTCACCCAAGACTGGCACAGTGTGGAGGGGTATGTCACATGGTTCTATCGGGTGTCACATCCTCTGATGACATCCGACGCTCCCGGCGCTCCTATGCCAACATACGAGGAGATCCTGGAGAACCAGCAGGCTGAGGATGACCATGCCATTGATCTCCTGCCGATCTGCCAGCGGATAGAGATGCATGGGCGGGACGCGTTGGATCGAGGTATCATTGATCAGGGCGGTCCAGAGGCAGTCGCTGTGGTGGAGAGGATCGTCGGTGATGCGGGCCGTGCGGCGACATACAGGCGGCATAGGAGGTCCCAGGGAGAGAGGGTTAGGCATACCCAGTAGGGGTCGGGTTTATTTTTTTTATATTCGGATTATATATTTCGCACACTATGACTCCGTCTGTATATATTATTTGAATTTTATTTATTATATTAGTATTTTACGTTGATATGTCGTTTGTTTTGTTCGACTTTTTTCGTTTTTTATATATTATACGTTTTGTATATATTTCGTACGGGACTATTAGAAAAAGAATTAAAAAAAAAAGAGACTTCTGCATAATTCGGAAATGCACTTCCCGAAACACCCTAAAATCTGAAAAAAGGTGTTTTCGGAAGTGCAACTCCGAAAACACCCCCAATTTGGTGTTTTCGGAGATGCACTTCCGAAGTCTGGGAAAATTTAGAAAAAAATACTTCGGAAATGCATTTCCGAAGCAGGGGTAAAGTGGGGTTTTCGCTGGAGGTGACCCCCATAGGGAGGTGGATAAAGAAAAAACCTTGTTACTATTATTTCTTTAAATTTTACAAATTGGTCCTCATATTTTCCAAAATTACAAAATTGATCCTAAAAATTTTCAAATAATTACAAATTATCCCTTAATAAATTTAAAAATTTACAATTTGATCTTTCACATTTTAAAAAATTGCAAATTAGTCCATACTTTTCAATTTTGTAATTTGATCAAAAAAAATTTAATTTTATAAAAAATGACCCCAAAAATCTAATAAAGAATTATCTTAATACTCCATCCAAATAAAATAATTTAAAAATAAATGAATTTCAATTGATTCATTTAAATTACTTTAAATTTTAAATTTCTTTAAAATTTCTAATGACCTCGTCCAAACACTATCTAAGAGTGTTTTTGGATGAGGCATTTTAATTAGAAAAAGTAATTCTTTGAGGGAATTGAAAATGACTTGACCAAAGTTCATTTTTGGATGAAAAATACGGAGAATTGTTAAAATGATGTAAATTTATGATGTATTTTATTCAAGTTAAATTTAAGAAATTTCAAATTACACCAAAAAAGAAAGAATTTTAAATTACTCCTTCACTCTATATAATGTAAATGTTAAATTGTTTTTATTAATTTTTTAAAAATTGCAAAATGATTCTCATATTTAAAAAAAATTCAAATTCACCCATAAAAATTTCCAAAAATTGCAAATTATTCCTTAATAATTTTCAAATTTTAGAATTAGTTCTTTCAAATTTTCAAAAATTGTAAATTAGTCCTTATTTTTCATTTTTTAAATTTGGCCAAATAATTTTAAAATTTATGAAAATGATCCTATATCAATGAATCATTTTAATATTTCATCCCAACAAATGAATTTTAAAATGAATTTCAATTGAATCATTTGATTTACTTGGAATTTTAAATTCTTTAAAATTTCTCAATTACCTCATCCAAAGACACTATAAAGGATACTCATCAAAGACGTTATTGCATTGGTACTTAGAATCATTTGAATCATTTCAGTATATGTCTAGAATAATATGTAGTGATGCTATAAATGGTACAAGAAATATACATAAGCAGTAAAGAAAAGAAATAAAAATCATATACAGTTCAAACTTCCAACTAAAATGTATACAATCAGCTTGTCTATAACATTGCACAGCGAAAAGATAATGTCTGATGAGGTCTTCCTGCCAATAACTTGTCCACAGTCTTCAATATGGGTCATCTAGCAATTCTTCTACTTCTAACCTGCTCCTGAAAAATAAGAGGATTGGGGTGGGATTACTAAATCTCAGTGAGTTCCCCTATCTTACGGGTTCACTCGGTTCTACAAGGTACATGCAAACAAACGGATCCGCCGTGGATCCGGAGTTTCTCCTCACGGCCAGGTACAAACACACATGAGGAATAGCTACCTCTAATCTTAGCAAAGAAAATGATTTAGCTCCTCATCACCATGGTTGCAAGCTCACAAGAATGGTGAAATTCGTTTTTGCTTTCTTCCCTATTTTCTCTCTATTCTGTCTTTTCAATAATGCAATATCTAAAAAAAATCTAAGTTATGGAGATATATCCAAATTACACAAAGTTTCTCCTTCCAATAAGACAAAAAGAAATGATTGTTATTCCTCTTGCCTCCTTAAGTGACCAATAGAAACCAATAACTCCAAAAAGTGCTTTTTTGCTGTCTTTCACGCCACCTTGCGCACATGCCTCTCAAAAGTCAGAATTGGAACTAAAACACGCTGGCAGGATTTTCTTCAGTTCGCGGCGCCAACATGAGGACGCGGCGCGAACAGAATGGGTTTCCACTTCTTGGCTTGATTTCTTGGTTCTCTTGCTCGGCTCATTCTTTGTCATTCAAATCCCCAACTTCTTGAAGCAAAAATTCTACAAAACTAGCAAACAGAGTGAAATACCTACTCAACTAGAATTAGAACAAGAATAATTGCATAATTGCCTATTGTGTGATTAAAAACATATGATTTGAATAGAAATTGGTTAAAAGGGACCAATAAAAAGATGCGAATTTTACTACTATTTGGTCCCTAACAGATGCCGATGTTTTCCTACTGAAGGTAACCCCTTCAGCTACCGCAATGGTAATATCTGTCATGTGCGCTTTACCACCTAGTAGCCCAGGTCTACTTCGATTCAAGCATACATCAATCACATCATCCAACCACACAGGCAAACAACTTCTGAATGTTCAACCGGAACAACGGGAAACACAATATGATCATCACATAGCATATCAATATAATGCATTAAACACTTATTCACATACTTGGAATTAACACATTCATGATCATATACAACATAGCATGTTCAAATACAATTTAAACAAGTCTCACGCGACTAAGGAAGCATTCGGTTCCTTATAGAGAAAAGAACTGCTCTCGAGGGAAATAGTAATATAAAACTTCACCCGACAAGGCTCACTAAGTGGGGTTCCAATATTATCAAATCTAACATTCTGGTTTGGGGACCAATTTTATTAGATAGTTCATCTAACTAGCTTTCCAACGATATAAACTTTGCGCAATTCCAATATCTGAGGCGAAAGTTATGAATTTCAAAAGTTTTATAATTTTCCCTTTTGACTCAGTGTATGCGTAACCGGTTACGAGCACGAAAAATAGTCCAGAAATACACTTCCAGCAGTGTAACCGGTTACGCAACAACCCGTAACCGATTATACTGTAGCATAAAATATGTTTATGCATTTTGAAGGTTCTAACCCTAATATAACTCCAATCCGAACACCTCTAACATCTCAATATCATTCCAGACTAAATTATAAAACATATCAATGATCCAATATATACAAACTCATTATAAAGCACAATTTCATCAATTAGATCAAGCATGCAAAGAATCTATCTCATAATAACTCCCAATTTCTAACAATTAGTCACACATGTAAGGATTCAATCACAATCTAATCCCAAGCATAAAATCATTCCCAATTTCCTACCTAAGTCCTATCTAATGGAACTCACCTTGCATCAATGGAAGTCTAATGATAGCCATGATGTACTTGAGCTCCCACATTGATCAATATTTCACCTCTAACATCAACAAATCCGTAGCCATTCATTTGTCAGCTTTCAGCATCAATCATCAAACTTGAAACACGTTTTTCTCCATCAAAACGAACTTATTGACACAAAGTAATATATCAAATCGAAGGGAATTTCGTGTAGAATTTGAAACTTCAAGAATTACTTGATTTGGAGTTGTGAGCAGAAAGTTATGACCGGTTTTGTGAGAGCTGCTCCATGAATACGAAAATGGAAAAGTTGAACTTAAGTTATTCTTCTTCTTCCATGCTTCTAAGCATCTCTCTCATAAATTCTGATTTGTATTACTATCAACCAAACATGCCCTTATGTCCATGCAAGTAATACTTAAAGTCCATTTTATCCTCCAACTAAGCTTTATTTACCATAATGCCATTCGGTTAGTTTCTAACCAATCTCATTTGGTCTTAACCAATCTCTTTTATTCCAACTACTCTAGTAACTCACTTATAATCATTCTTATATTAATATGGAATAGGACCAATGTGTCCTCTAATTACCATCTGACCGATTAATGATAATTACCGGTGTCGAAGAATTAGAGTATTACATCGAAAATAAAAAAATCGAGTTTTTTTCGAGAATTGTTAACAAATTAGATTTTTTAATTTATCCATTAATAATTCAATAATTTCATGCAATCCATCCATTTTGTAATATTTATTAACCATTAGTAATAAAACTAGTAACAAACCCGTGCATACGCACGAGTTCTGGTTTGGTACGCCTATTTGTTTACATAATATATTTATTTTAAATAAAATGTTTAAAAAAGAAAAATATATTTAAATCAATAATAAATTTTTTCGTTTGTAAAATATTTAAATAAATACTTTTTTTCCGTATATCATTTTTGGATCATAAATATTATCTTTCGTATATAAAAATATTTAAATTAATAATAGATTTTTCCCGTATACAAATATTCTTTATGTTTGTATCATTTAGAAAAATATCCGGATCAATAGTAAATTTTCGTATATTAAAATATTTAAATCAATAATAGATTTTTCCCGTATACCATTTTTGAAACAAAATTTATTGGATCACAAATACCATTTTATATATATAAAAATGTTTAGATCATTAATAGATTTTTCCCATTTAAAAATATTATTTATGTTTAGGTATCGTTTACAAAATTATTTTAATCAATTGTAAATTTTCGTATATAAAATATTTAGAATTTTTTTCCCGTATACCTTTTTTGAATATTTTTTTTGGATCATAAATATAATTTTTCATTTATTAAAATATTTAGACCATTAATATATTTTTCCCAATATACAAATATTATTTATGTTTAGGTATCATTTAGAAAAATATCTGTATCGATAGTAAATTTTTGCATATAAGAATATTCAAATCAATAATATATTTTTTCCCTTATACAAATATTATTTATGTTTAGATATCATTTACAAAAATATCTGAATCAATAGATTTTTTTTGTTAGTATGAATCAATAGAATTTATTACTAATAGAATTTGACTTTAAATAATAGTAGTATGTTTCATTTGAATAAGTAATACACGTGTGTGTCTATATATATTAGTAATACACGTGTGACTATTTACATTTATAACATATATTTGTGAAATGACATCAATAACAAATAATTTTTTAATATTTAATTGTGAAAACATTATTTTAATTGTATAAACTTTATCAATGAAATATATTAATATAATAATATTTTGAATCATATAAATTAAAGTTAATCATAAGTGACACACATTTTTTATATTTTATCCAATAACACACATTTTACAAGTATATTTTTAAATTCATTTTAATTTAAATAATTTTTTTAAAACTAAAATTATTATTATTTTCTTAAAAAATATTGTATCTTAAAATAAAAATTATTTCAAATTATATTTCTTCTTTATTAATATTCAATTACTAAAGTTAATTTTTAAAAATTAAATGCTATTTTAAATGTAAATTAACAATCATTTAAAATGATCATAATAATCTTTTTATTAAAAAATAATTTATTGAAATATTTTGATTAATAATTTATTAGAAATAATAATTATTATACTATAAAAAGTGAAAAGTAAAAAAGTGAAAAAATGAAAAGTGAAAAGTGAAAAAGTGAGTTAAAAAAAACTAAAAAAAAGACTTTTTTCAACCCCCAAATTATTAATTTAGAGTATGATAATCAAAGGGTATTTTTGTTATTTCCAGAACAACAAATTTTCTTATATTATAGATCATTCTTTATTAATATTCAATTACTAAAGTTAATTTTTAAAAATTAAATGCTATTTTAATTGTAAATTAACAATCATTTAAAATGATCATAATAGTTTTTTTATTAAAAAATAATTTATTGGAATATTTTGATTAATAATTTATTAAAAATAATAATAATAATAATAGTATAAAAAGTAAAAAGTGAAAAAGTGAAAAGTAAGTTGGAAAGTGAATAATGAGTTGGAAAATGAAAAATGAGTTAGAAAAAACTAAAAAAAGACTTTTTTACCCCCAAATTATTAATTTAGAGTAAGATAATCAAAGGGTATTTTTGTGATTTACAGAACAACAAATTTGCTTATATTATAGATCCTTCTTTATTAATATTCAATTACTAAAGTTAATTTTTAAAAATTAAATGCTATTTTAATTGTAAATCAACAATCATTTAAAATGATCATAATAATCTTTTTATTAAAAAAATAATTTATTGGAATATTTTGATTAATAATTTATTAATAATAATAATAATAGTATAAAAAGTAAAAAGTGAAAAAATGAAAAGTGAGTTGTAAAGTGAAAAATGAAAAGTGAGTTAGAAAAAACTAAAAAAAAGACTTTTTTACCCTCAAATTATTAATTTAGAGTAAGATAATCAAAGGGTATTTTTGTGATTTCCAGAACATAATTATTAATATAGATCCTTCTTTATTAATATTCAATTACTAATGTTAATTTTTAACAATTAAATGCTATTTTAAATGTAAATTAACAATCATTTAAAATGATCATAATAATTTTTTTTATTAAAAAATAATTTATTGGAATATTTTGATTAATAATTTATTAAAAAAAAATAATAATACTATAAAAGGTAAAAAGTTAAAAAGTGAAAAGTGAGTTGGAAAGTGAAAAATGAGTTGGAAAATGAAAAGTGAGTTATAAAAAACAAAAAAAAGACTTTTTTACCCTCAAATTATTAATTTAGACTAAGATAATCAAAGGGTATTTTTGTGATTTACAGAACAACAAATTTTCTTATATTATAGATCCTTCTTTATTAATATTCAATTACTAAAGTTAATTTTTAAAAATTAAATGCTATTTTAAATGTAAATTAACAATAATTTAAAATGATCATAATAATTTTTTATTTTAAAATAATTTTTTAAAATATTTTGATTAATAATTTATTAAAAATAATAATAATAGTAATAATAATAATAATAATAATAATAATAATAATAATATAAAAAGTGAAAAATTGAGTTGGAAAATGAAAAATGAGTTGGAAAATGAAAATTGAGTTAGAAAAAACTAAATAAAAGTTTTTTTACCCCTTAATTATTAATTTAGACTAAAATAATCAAAGGGTATTTTTGTGATTTACAGAACACAAATTTTTTATATTATAGATTCTTCTTTGTTAATATTTAATTATTAAAGTTAATTTTTAAAAATTAAATTTTAAATGTAAATTATTGCGAATGCCTGGATCTAGAATCTATTTATTAAAAATAATTTATTAGAATATTTTGATCAATAATTTATTAGAAATAATAATATTAATACTATAAAAAAAAGTAAAAAATGAAAAGTGAGTTGGAAAATAAAAAGTAAGTTGAAAAGTGAAAATGAGTTAGAAAAAATTAAAAAAAAATTTTATTATCTCTAAATTATTAATTTAAACTAAGATAATAAAAGAGTATTTTTGTGATTTAGACTAGAGTGTCCGAGTGACTATATGCCACGTGAATCGTGATGAGCACAGTTGCATATTTGTTTTCTATATATTGAAGCATCTTCACTCCCATTCATGAGCACCGATCAACCATAAACAAAATCTCTTACACTTTCTTACAGTTTCAGAGAGAAAAGGAAGAAGAATCTGCCTTTTCTTTCTTCTTCTCTAAATCACTTTCATCTTTCCTTCTTCATTTCATTTTTGTTAATTACGCTGTTTGAAAAATGTTTATCGAGAATTTCAAGGTTGAGAGTCCAAATGTGAAGTACACAGAAACTGAGATTCAATCTGTGTATAACTATGAAACCACTGAACTCGTTCATGAAAACAGAAATGGCACTTACCAGTGGATTGTGAAACCTAAAACTGTTAAATATGAATTTAAAACCGAAACTCATGTTCCTAAATTGGGGTTAGTTTCTTAATTATCTTTCATTTGATCTAATTTGATTCAATTTTTTCATTTTTCTGATTTTTTATTGGTTGATTTGTTAGGGTAATGCTTGTGGGATGGGGTGGAAACAACGGTTCTACCCTTACCGGTGGTGTGATTGCTAATCGAGAGTTAGTTTCTTAAATCTTGATTTGTGTTTCTTTTTGCGATTTATGGAAAATATGATTATGATTATGATTATGATTATGATTTTTTAGGGGTATTTCATGGGCAACGAAAGATAATATTCAACAAGCCAATTACTTTGGTTCTCTTACTCAAGCTTCAGCTATTCGTGTTGGATCTTTCCAAGGAGAGGAAATTCATGCTCCCTTCAAGAGCTTGCTTCCAATGGTAAAAACATTTATTTATTTTTTTTTTAATTTATTGGCTTAATTGGACGGTTTAATTTTCATATGGGATGATTGAAATGAAATGAAATTAAATAAAGCTGTTGTTTAATTATTTAAATAATAAATGTTATGATGTAATCTAGACACCCTGAAGACGATTGTGACACTGTCACGGGCGATATGTGTCGATGCAGGTGTCCGACATGAACACAACTTTTTGATGTGATACAATTAAAATATAATGAATGCTCTAATCTCACTTATTAATTTCCCATTTGTTATAGATTATTATTAAGAAAGTGAGTTTGAAATTCAATAATTTTGAGAGATTGTAAAGAAAAGCCGAATTGTTGGGTTTGTTTATTATAAGAAAATCACTTTTAAAAAAAAGTCAGTTTTTTTAAGAGAAATTGCTCAAACCAACTTTTCATTTGAAGTGATTTTTAGCTTATTTTCAGATTTCATTAAAATAAGCCGTAACAAAAAAGGCTGTAAATTAAATAACACTTATTGTATTTCTATTTGAAACAGTATTGTTTTGGTGATGTATCTAAATGATGAATTTAGTGTTATTTTTCATTTATTAGTTAGTTTAGTACTTTATTATCAGTCTAAGTGTACTATAGTTGAAGCTTTTGATATGTGACATTCTTGTTTAAAATACAAAATTAGAGTCCAAGATGATTTGAATTAAGTATGATATAAACTTGGACTTATTTTTGTTAAAAACTATATATGCAGGTCAACCCTGATGACATTGTTTTTGGTGGATGGGATATCAGTAACATGAACCTTGCTGATGCCATGGCCCGGGCCAGGGTTTTCGACATTGATTTGCAGAAGCAATTGAGGCCTTATATGGAATCCATGGTTCCACTCCCCGGTATCTATGACCCGGATTTCATTGCTGCCAATCAAGGTGAACGTGCAAATAATGTTATTAAGGGTACAAAGAGAGAACAAATTAACCAAATCATCAAAGACATTAGGTATGTCTTACTTCAATCTACATGTTTTTTGGTTTGTGTTTATGTACTTTACCTGAACCAGCTTAAAATTTACTGAATATGCTCCTATTTTGACATGAATTCAGGGAATTTAAGGAAGCAAACAAAGTGGACAGGGTTGTTGTTCTCTGGACTGCCAACACAGAGAGGTACAGTAATTTAGTTGTGGGACTCAATGACACCACAGAGAACCTTTTTGCTGCTGTGGACAGAAATGAGTCTGAGATTTCTCCTTCCACCCTGTTTGGCATTGCTTGTGTTTTGGAAAATGTTCCTTTCATTAATGGAAGCCCTCAGAATACTTTTGTTCCAGGTTTGTTGCTTGTTTATATTTTCCCCCCAATTCTCTCACTTATTTTTATGCGTAGTTGTTAACTTTGCTTGTATTTTCATAAGGGCTTATTGATCTTGCCATCAAGAACAACAGCTTGATCGGTGGTGACGACTTCAAGAGTGGTCAGACCAAAATGAAATCTGTGTTGGTTGATTTCCTTGTAGGAGCTGGTATCAAGGTACATTATTCTTTATATGATTTCGATATATCATGTGTTTATTTCAATATTTCCTTTTAGATTTAACTATGGCAACATGAAAATAAATTTGAAGTTTCTTGTTGATAATTGCAGCCAACATCAATAGTGAGTTACAATCATCTTGGAAACAATGATGGTATGAACCTCTCCGCACCCCAAACCTTCCGCTCCAAGGAAATCTCCAAGAGCAATGTTGTTGACGATATGGTCAACAGCAACGCCATCCTCTATGCCCCTGGTGAACATCCTGACCATGTTGTAGTCATTAAGGTAATTTTTGTTTCACAATTCTTTCTATGGTTCTATATATTGTTACTTTTTCAGGTCTTTTATTGTCTTTACTTTGGTGACTTTGCAGTATGTGCCTTACGTCGGAGACAGCAAGAGAGCCATGGATGAGTATACTTCAGAAATATTCATGGGCGGAAAGAACACTATTGTGTTGCACAACACATGTGAGGATTCCCTCTTGGCTGCCCCTATTATCTTGGACTTGGTTCTTCTTGCTGAGCTCAGTACTAGAATTCAGTTCAAATCTGAAGCTGAGGTCTGTATGCAATGCTAATTAATTTCATTCATTGATTGCACTAGTCTGTATATTATTTCTGAGATTAACTATTTTTGTGGTTCTTGCAGAACAAGTTTCACACATTCCACCCTGTTGCTACCATCCTCAGTTATCTGACCAAGGCTCCTCTGGTGAGTTCAATCTATCTGATTCAATTTTTGAGTACATACATATACACTGAAATCCAGTTTCAAGAGACAATTTCATTTGTTATAATGTTCCATTATTGTTCTTGCAGGTTCCACCAGGCACACCAGTGGTGAATGCGTTGTCCAAGCAGCGAGCGATGCTGGAAAATATCATGAGAGCTTGTGTTGGGTTGGCTCCAGAAAACAACATGATCCTCGAGTACAAGTGAAGCACTTGATCCTCAAGTACAAGTGAAGCAGGGGATATAATGATAGTTGGAATTTTCTAGCTGAATCATAAAACCTGCTCTTTTTCTTTGTCTTCTTTTGATGTTTGCTGATGTTTTCTCAAGTGTAGTATTTGATTTGATAGTCTATGCTCTCAAGTGCTTTAGAGCTTGACTTAGTTTGTGTTTTGAGTACATGAAAATATATAAATATTTGTGCTCAGTTGGTGTTTATCTCTCTACTATATATAGTCTTATAGTATTTCTAATTTAACAACCTGTTTACCTAATCAAAAAATGAATATTATTTGTAAAGGAGAACATAGGTACTCCAGCATAAAATACTGGGAAAAATCACATGAAAAGATAGAAACAGTTCATAGAACAAACACACCAATTGAATGTAATGATTCTTATCAAGAAGGGGACCATTTTAGGCTTTTCATTATTTATAAATTATAATCTTAAGTAATCACGTGTATTCATTCCTTTAACTCTTGATTAGAACAACTCTCATTAGCTCCATTCAATTGTTACAACTTTTGAAAACTGACCGTGTTAGCACATGCATGCCATTGCTAACACTATCCGAGCCCATTGCTAACACTATCAATGTATTCGATATAAAATGCATTTTCTATCAAATATATACAGAAGAGTTAAATTATTAGTGAAATTTAGTTGGCATTTCATAAAACACTTTTTGCTCAAAACAAAAGATTTTAGTTTTTTTTTAAAGAGTATAATTTAAAAATACTTTTTAGTTATTTTCAAAAAAATAATTTTTTAAAAGAGAGCATTTTTTCTTAAAATATATATATATTTTTTTAGAAATTGGAATAAAAAACTCTAATTGAAAAATATTTAGAGCCCTACTTTAATTTTGGGGGTTTTTAATTTAGAAGATCTTTATTTTGAACCTTATTTATTCTTAGGGATTGTTAGCTACACTCCAACGCATTACTCATCCATCATGACGAAATTGTGTAAATACTCCAAAAATTCAGATTTTAAAATTCATATGCTCGCAATACACCACAATAAATCCAACCTTAAAACCATTGTCAAAGTTAAAAATATGTACGAATTTCAAAATTTAGATTCAACTTATGAATTTTAAAATTCGGATGCATTCATTTAAGTAATATCACCTTGTTTTTCCCTCTTATTTCCCTTCCATTTAAAAACAAAAAAAAAAAAACTAATGTTGAACAAAGCTCTCACTAGTGTATACTCTTGTTTCAAGATTGTTTTAGTCTTTGTCTCAAGCTTTACTCATGTGTCTACTCTCTAAGGATTTAGCACATGTGTGTTCGATAAACCCACTTAAGGGTATTCTAGCAAGTGAGTAGGACAAAATTGCTCTTGAATGCATCTTACTAGATGATATCTATTTTACACTTTCTTGTGAGCATTGTCAAATGACGTGCCACCACCTCCATCTAGTATGACTGACCAACATCGATTGTAGAAGATATCATTTCTTTTAGATAATTTTATGGGTTTGACAAACCCATATGGTGAGATGTATGTCAATTTTTCTCAGATGGATGGTGGACGTGAGTAGATCTTATTAGTTTGTTTATTTTTTAATGTTGCTGAAAAATTATTTGCATATTATTGATATTTTATCTAAACATTTCATTATATGAAAATTAGCATTACATTACTTAACACGAACATTTCTTAACATAACTCAACAAGAAAATAACATGAACCCAACTTAAAAAGTACTAGATGATTCAGGACACTTCAACATTTGTATAGTATCGTCCACAAATATGGAAATTGTTGCATCCACCTCGATTAGACCCTTTGTTTCGTATTGGTGATATACTAATATGTGTATGTGTTCCACATGAATTTTAAATCGTCACACATCTTTAACTCAAAGTTACTGAACCTAATCTTCTCTTCGTTACTGGTTGATGGTGAACGATACTCGACCTTAACCAAATTTCTATTGTCGGTATGGTGAACAAGATTATCCACTTTAGATTTCAAAACATCAAGAGGGTCGCACACGGTTCAAAAACAAGTAATTAAAAATGTAGTAAAATGAAAGTGATACTCGAGTCCTATCGTAAGGACTCTTGGATTGATTTTTTACTTACTGAAAACGACAGGGGTTTAAGGTTTAGGTATCTATTAAGATTTCAGTAAAAATAGTTTGATTACGAATAAGCTAAAATAACTAATTCTGTTGATTCAGGTTTCAGCTCTATTGTAACTCTAATCCCCTAAGCGGCTTTAATTCTATTCGATTATGAAATCAATTAGACAAGCGCTATCAATATCATGTGACTTATATTCCTGTTTACAGCATTAAGCATGACGGTTTAAAGATTAGGCGAAGCTAACGAAGAAGCCAGGTTAACACGCGATTAAAATTAGGAGCATGCATACAATCAAATTTAATCAATTTTATCCTATGAGCAGCAATCGAATTAAGCAAACGAAAGAAATCGAATTAAGAAAACAAATTCATAGAAAGAATAGAACATAAATCGAAATTAAATTGGAATTAAAATTACCAATCAAGAATTTTTAGGGTTAGGGGAAAAATCAGATCATCGGAGATTTTGAAAAAAATCGATAATCTATGGAGATTTTTAAAAAAAATGGTAAATTAACAATATCAAAATTTTCAAGGTTATGGCCTATGGGCGAAATTCGATAATCTCTAGTTCTTTTAAAAAAGATTGGTAATTTTTTACACATACTAATTTTTAGAAAAAATGATAAAAATACATATCAGATTTTTTTATTAGGCTGCCAGATATTTTGAATGCATATCAAATTTGTTATTTGTCTACCAAATTTTTTATGCGAGATTTTTTAAAAGGGGCATTTTTAATATTAGAAAAAATTGTGGGGTGTCAGGTAAGAAGAATTTTAGGGTGCCAAAACAAAATCTTCTGTTTGGACGCTAAATTTTTTTCTATTGTTTAAAAGTCCACACTTAAAAGGGTCTCCTAGACAAAAAGTGTTTAAAATTTGGGAATTGTTAATCTCACTCTATTGAGGTGGAAAAGCATCCATTAAAAAATAAAAAATGTCCTTCAAATTCCAGAAATGGGATAAACAAAATTTCAAACATACTTATCTGATATATGTCATGCTTTGGTTCTCATGAGCAACCAACAGAAAAGCACAGACAAAATTTCAAACGATTTTTTTTGAGAATTTCTTTATCCACCTCCCTATCTTCTTGGTGACCTCCAACGAAATTCCGTAACTACCCCTTTACCTCGGAAATGCATTTCCGAAGTACAAAAAAAAGTATTTTCGGAGATGCAAGGCTGTAAGTCAAAAGGATGGCTCAATCCTATTTACAGGCAAGAGGAAGAACAACATTTATAAGATTGATCTTTCTGATCTTAAGAAGCAGAAGGTGACTTGTCTTATGTCTGTTTCTGAAGAGCAATGGGTCTGGCACAGAAGATTAGGACATGCTAGTTTGAGAAAGATTTCTCAGATTAACAAACTAAATCTAGTCAGAGGACTCCCAAATCTGAAATACAAATCAGATGCTTTTTGTGAAGCATGTCAGAAGGGCAAGTTCTCCAGACCTGCATTCAAGTCTAAGAATGTTGTTTCTACCTCAAGGCCGTTAGAACTCTTGCACATTGATCTGTTTGGCCCAGTCAAAACAGAATCTGTCAGAGGGAAGAAATATGGATTAGTCATCGTTGATGATTATAGCCGCTGGACATGGGTAAAGTTCTTGAAACACAAGGATGAGTCTCATTCAGTGTTCTTTGAATTCTGCACTCAGATTCAATCTGAGAAAGAGTGTAAAATCATAAAGGTCAGAAGTGATCATGGTGGCGAATTTGAGAACAGATTCTTTGAGGAGTTCTTCAAAGAAAATGGTATTGCCCATGATTTCTCTTGTCCTAGAACTCCACAGCAAAATGGAGTTGTAGAGCGAAAGAATAGGACTCTACAAGAAATGTCCAGAACCATGATCAATGAAACCAATATGGCTAAGCATTTCTGGGCAGAAGCAATAAACACTGCATGTTATATTCAGAATAGAATCTCTATCAGACCTATTCTAAATAAGACTCCTTATGAATTGTGGAAGAACAGAAAGCCCAACATTTCATATTTCCATCCTTTTGGATGTGTATGTTTTATTCTGAATACTAAAGATCATCTTGGTAAGTTTGATTCTAAAGCACAAAAGTGTTTCCTTCTTGGATATTCTGAACGCTCTAAAGGCTACAGAGTATACAATACTGAAACATTGACTGTAGAAGAATCAATCAATATCAGGTTTGATGATAAGCTTGGTCTTGAAAAACCAAAGCAGTTTGAGAATTTTGCAGATTTTGATATTGATATATCAGAAGCAGTAGAACCAAGAAGCAAAGCTGCAGAAGCTGGCAGTCTCAGAAGCAATGGATCAGAAGATCAAGTTGCTGCATCTTTAGAGAATCTGAGAATTTTTGAAGAACCTACAGTCAGAAGATCACCTAGACTTGCTTCAGCTCATTCAGAAGATGTGATCCTTGGAAAGAAAGATGATCCCATCAGAACAAGGGCATTCCTTAAGAACAATGCAGAATGTCAATTAGGTCTTGTTTCTTTGATCGAGCCAACTTCTGTTGATCAAGCTCTAGAAGATCCAGACTGGATAATTGCCATGCAAGAAGAACTAAATCAGTTTACAAGGAATGATGTATGGGACTTGGTTCCTAGACCAAAAGGATTTAACATCATCGGTACTAAGTTGGTTTTCAGAAACAAGCTAAGTGAGAAAGGTGAAGTGGTAAGAAACAAAGCCAGACTGGTTGCTCAGGGTTATAGTCAGCAAGAAGGGATTGATTATACAGAAACCTTTGCACCAGTGGCCAGGTTAGAATCTATTCGTCTATTAATTTCTTTTGCCACTCAACACAACATCACTCTTTATCAGATGGATGTCAAGAGTGCCTTCTTAAATGGTTATATAGATGAAGAAGTTTATGTTCACCAACCTCCTGGTTTTGAAGACTCCGTGTCTCCAAATCATGTTTTTAAATTAAAGAAATCATTATACAGATTGAAACAAGCTCCCAGAGCTTGGTATGAACGTTTGAGTTCTTTCCTTCTGGAAAATGATTTCACTAGAGGAAAAGTGGACACTACTCTCTTTTGTAAAACATTTAAAAAGGATATTTTAATTTGTCAAATATATGTTGATGAAATTATCTTTGGAACATCTAATGCTACACTTGGAAAGGAGTTTGCTGAGTCTATGCAGGCTGAATTTGAAATGAGCATGATGGGAGAACTCAAGTATTTCCTTGGGATTCAAATCAACCAAACTTCCGATGGAACCTATGTTCATCAAACGAAGTATGTGAAAGAACTTCTGAAGAAGTTTAATCTTTCTGAAAGCAAAGAAGCCAAAACTCCTATGCATCCAACATGTGTACTGGGTAAGGATGAGGTAAGTAAGAAGGTAAATCAGAAGTTGTACAGAGGTATGATTGGATCTCTTCTATATCTAACTGCTTCTAGACCTGACATTCTCTTTAGTGTTTGTTTGTGTGCTCGATTCCAATCAGATCCAAGAGAATCTCATTTAACTGCGGTTAAGAGAATTCTAAGGTATCTGAAAGGTACTACTAATGTTGGTTTAGTTTACAGAAGATCTAAAGACTACAACTTAGTAGGATTCTGTGATGCTGACTATGCTGGAGATAGAATAGAAAGAAAGAGCACTTCTGGAAGTTGTCAATTTCTTGGAAGTCATTTGATCTCATGGTACAGCAAGAAGCAAGCTACTATTGCCCTCTCAACAACAGAAGCAGAATATGTTGCTGCTGCTGGTTGTAGCACACAAATGCTCTGGATGAGAAGTCAGCTAGAAGATTATCAGATATATGAGAGTAACATTCCTATTTTCTGTGATAATACTTCTGCTATATGTTTATCTAAGAATCCTATTTTACATTCAAAAGCTAAACATATTGAGATTAAACATCATTTCATAAGGGACTATGTTCAGAAGGGTGTTATATCTTTAAACTTTGTGGATACAGACCATCAATGGGCTGATATCTTTACAAAACCCCTTGCTGAAGATAGGTTTAAGTTCATTCTGAAGAATATCAATATGGATTTATGCCCAGAATAAGAAGATGAGAAGATCTTATGTATGAGCATCTTCTGAAATGAAATTGATTTTTTATATAAGAAGTTCTGATTGAAATCAATTAGAAATTGTGATTCAGTTATTACTAACGTTTCATTGTCTAAGTTGATTCAGAATCTCTTTAAAAGCAAAACAGCTGTAACTGGCTATCCAGATGGTAAACACGTGTTCACTATTCCTGGACAAGCGTGCGTGCAGTTGAGGGGACGTCTACTTAGGTAACTGTGCAAATCTCGTCTTTTGTCATTATTATCTCTCCTCACGTCAAATAACATTAAATGTCATTCATCATTTCTTTTATTGTCCTTCTTCTCTTTTTTATATTCCTCGAACGTTTCCCTCTTCTTTTTCCCTCTATTTATTCCTTCATTTCGTTGCATTTTTTCAATAAGTCTTGGCTCTCTTTCTCTTTCTTTTTCTCTCTTGTCCAACAATGTTTTTCTTTGGCATAAACCCTAGTTCATTCATCTTCAACCTAGCGTTCATCATGAATCCTTTCAACTCAATGAGAACGGATGGAAGGGTTAATCAGTTACAGGATGTGAAGCATATCTTGGGATGGCTCTCCAAGTCTCTTTCAAGACAGATCTCTTCTTCAATGCTGGAGCCCGTTTGCAACATTAGCTCCCTGTCTATGAACTGTCCCTCACTTCCTCTTTGGTCTCTTGGATCTCTCCTACAGTGGAGGTTCTAGTCTGGACAGGCATGAAGAGTTTTCAAGCTTCCATGGCTGAACAAACTGAAGACCAGAGGGTTCTTGAGTTGTTTGCGCAGTCTTTGCGTAGGATAGAGTTTTAGGCTTTGTGTCTTTGTAGTTTTCTTTCCTTGTTGCATCTGTTTTCCTGCATTCCTATTTTGTAATCCTTCTTGTTGAAATCAATGAAAAGTTATTTATGTTTCTTTCCTTTTGTCTCTTGCTTTACATCTGAATCTTTTTATGCTTTTTGATGTTATGACAAAAAGGGGGAGAAAATATATGATAAATGATCTGATTAATATTATCAGTTACCGAGTAAAAAGGCTCCACATTTACTAACAGAACTTGCAAAGTTCTATGTTTCTAAGTTGTGTTGTTGCAGGAATCAAAGATTCAAGATCAACATGAGAAGCAACAAGATGATGAATCAAGCTCTTGGATTCTTGAAGCAAGATGAGTGCTAGGAAGCTTCAGAATCAGAAGTAAGAAGGAAGAATGATCAGAAATATCTCTTGGATTCTTGAAGCAAGCTGAGTGCTAGGAAGCTTCAGAATCAGAAGCAAGAAGGAAGAATGATCAGAAATATCTCTTGGATTCTTGAAGCAAGCTGAGTGCTAGGAAGCTTCAGAATCAGAAGCAAGAAGGAAGAATGATCAAAAATTCTGATAATAGAATATGATCCAAATCTTTGTCTATTTGCTCTGATACTTTGTCTATTGGATCTGATATATTCTATGTGGCTTATATGGCTCTGATACATATTTTGTGTTCTGATACACATTTTATGTTCTAACTCATTCATGCTGACTTTTGTCGTTTAGTTTTGTTCTGTAACATTTCAGGATGTAGAGATGCTCTGATGATGCTCTGGTACATTCAACAATGTTCTGATACAATCTAGCATGAAGTGATGTAAGAAGAAATTCAAAGCTCTGAAGCTATCCGAGGGAAGCAGAAATCAGAAGCTGTGAATGTTCTAAAGATCCAGAAAACTCAAGTTCTGAAGCTGTCCTAAATGGAAGCATGAATCAGAAGCTGTGAATGTTCTGAAGATCAAAGAAATTCAAGTTCTGAAGCTGTCCTAAATGGAAGCAGGAATCAGAAGCTGTGAATGTTCTGAAGATCAAAGAAATTCAAGTTCTGAAGCTGTCCTAAATGGAAGCAGGAATCAGAAGCTGTGAGTGTTCTAGGGATCTAAAGAAATTCAAGTTCTGAAGCTGTCCAATGGAAGCAGAAGACAGAAGCTATGAATTATCAGAAGACAGAAGCTTATGTGATCGTCTCTACCGAAATAATCAGGGAAGTCTTTTATTATTAAAGTTCTTCGAGTATTTATTTCAGGGGGAGATTATTCATCTCAGGGGGAGATTGTTAATCTCAGGGGAAGACATATTCACATGCTTATGCTATAGCTGTGTAATTTGTCTTCAGCCGTCTGCTCTTTCTGATCGCAAATTCATATCATTTATATATGTTTTTGTCATCATCAAAAAGGGGGAGATTGTTAGAACAAGATTTGTTCTGATCAATATTCTTAGTTTTGATGATAACAAGGATATGAATTTTGTGTGAGATAATGTGGTACTCTAATACATTGCAATTTCCATTTCAGGAAATATATAAAGAGTATGCACAAATCAGCGCTCAGAAGCTTTGTCTCAGAAGGTTCAGCATGCAACATCAGAAGATGGTCAAGGCAGAATCAGAACATGGGTCTATGGAAGCATCAGAAGAACTTGAGGTCAGAAGCAGAAGCACTGAAGTTCTCATGGTATCACGCTCAGAAGCACTTCAAGGTCAGAAGACAAGAAGATGCTATGCACCAAGCTGTTTGACTCTGATGATATTCAAATATTATATTCACAAACATCAGATCAGAAGAAAGTACAGGTGGCAGGCTACGCTGACTGACAAAAGGAACGTTGGAAGCTATTAAAGGCAACGTCAGTAGACACAGCGTGAACAAGGCTCGAGGTAGTTGACAAAAGCGTGAAACATTAAATGCAATGCTGTACGGAACACGCAAAGCATTAAATGCGCTCAACGGTCATCTTCTCAAGTGCCTATAAATATGAAGTTCTAATGAGAAGCAAGGTTGACGATTTGCGAACAACTCTGAACCAAATTCTGTGAATATTAACTTGCTGAAACGCTGTTCAATTCAAAGCTCAGAAACTTCATCTTCATCAAAGCTCACTACATTGCTGTTGTAATATATTAGTGAGATTAAGCTTAAACGTTAAGAGAAATATCACTGTTGTGATTATAGCTTTTAAGAAGCATTGTAAAACTCTTATTTGATTACATTAATTTGTAAGTAACTAGAGTGATCAAGTGTTGATCAGGATACTCTAGGAAGTCTTAGCTTGTGTCTAAGCAGTTGTAATTAGAGTGATCACGTGGTGGTCAGGATACTCTAAGAAAGTCTTAGCTTGTGTCTAAGCATTTGTTCCTGGAGTGATCAGGTTGTGATCAGGATACTCTAGAAGACTTAGTCGCGGACTAAGTGGAAAACCATTGTAATCTGTTGCGATTAGTGGATTAAATCCTCAGGTGAGGTAAATCACTCCGTGGGGGTGGACTGGAGTAGTTTAGTTAACAACGAACCCGGATAAAAATAACTGTGCATATTGTTTTTATCGTTCAAGTTTTTAGACTACACTTATTCAAACCCCCCCTTTCTAAGTGTTTTTCTATCCTTCAACCAAGGTCACCGTTTGAGGTTGCTCCCGACACAGTTACCCGAGTGGAGCTCACTGCCATATTTGTGGACTGGGAGCGTCATGTGGTCCCGGAGGAGTATCGTCGCATGCAGGCCACCCAGGACTGGCATTGTGTAGAGGGGTACGTCACATGGTTCTATCGTGTGTCACATCCTCTGATAACTGCCGACGCTTCCGGCGCTCCTAGGCCAGTATACGAGGAGATACTAGAGAACCAGCAGGCCGAGGATGACCATGCCATTGATCTTCTCCCGATTTGCCAGCAGATAGAGATGCTTGGGCGGGACGCGTTGGAGCGAGGTATCATTAATCAGGGTGGTCCAGAGGCAGTCACCGTGGTAGAGAGGATGGTCGGTGATGCGGGCCATGCGGCGGCATATAGGAGGCAGATGAGGTCCCAGGGAGATAGGGTTAGGCATACACAGTAGGGGGTTCCGGATTAGTTTTTTGGATTTTATTGTATTCGGGTTGTATTTCGCACACTATTACTATTTTATTCGGCTTGTATATATTATTCGGATTGTATTTATTATATTAGTATTTTATGTTGATATGTCGTTTATTTTATTCGGCGTTTTCGTTTAATTAAAAATACGAGACTGTTAAGAAAAACATAAAAAAAACACAATTTCTGCATAATTCGGAAGTGCACTTCCGAAAACCCCCAAAAATGTGAAAAAGGTATTTTCGGAAGTGCATCTCCGAAAACACCCCCCATTTGCCATTTTCGGAAATGTAGTTCCGAAGTCTGGAAAAATTTTAAAAAAAAAATACTTCGGAGATACATCTCCGAAGCAGGGGCAACTTGGGAATTTCGCTGGGGGTCACCCAGTTTTGAGAATTTTTAGGTCCACTCTAATGATGACACTTCAGATTCAAAGACACTAATAAGACTTACTACACTTAATGACAATAAATATAAAAACTGGGTTATAGAACTAAGGCAAGGCATTAATATACACCTCCAATAGTCCTAATAAAAGACTAATCATGAGATATACAATTAACTAGTAGAAGATTCGTCTGTCCGCACCGATAAACTAATTCGTAAGTTAAAACATTCTATTTGATACGTTATGGAGGAGAGAGAAAAAAAGATTGACAATTAATCTCCACCATTTATTTTAAAATCTAATGTTTCATATTCATTCTCATATTCTCACATAAAAATGTCATTCTCATATGATACGTCTTCTCTCTCTCTCTCTCTCTCTCTCTCTCTCTCTCTCTCTCTCTCTCTCTCTCTCTCTCTCTTTATATATATATATATATATATATATATATATATATATATATAAAATAAAAGAGGGCATAAATGTCCAAACAAGTGAAAAAACATAGCGACATCCTCTAACACGTCTAAGGAATGATGTATCATAATTATCATCAGTTAAAATTTGATTCAACTTATTTACCACGAGATTCAGAAGAATGAGAAGCTCATTGTTATTAAAAGTAAGACTATGATTGTTTATCCTATGTGCACATTGATTTCCTTTCTGCCAAATATGATTGAATTTGATGTGCCAATTCTTCTGAGTGATCCTTCTGATTCTACGAACTAAGGTTGAGAAGTTGTAATTGTCCCCTATCTCTTGGTTAACCATATCTATTAGAACTTTAGATTCATTTTCGACCACCAGACTTGTAATTCTGTCATGCCAAACTAGCTAAATCCCGTGCAACACTGCCCATATCTCTTCCGTGAGAGCATGACCCAAATCAATCTTCCGCACATAGCCTTTCACCCAATTTTCAGAGGAGTCTCTAAGCAAGCCTCCACATCCTACAGTGGAATTTGATTTTTTGTATACACCGTCACAATTGAGTTTGATCTAATTTTCTCCATGGTGATACCATTGAACATGCTTGATTTATGACACTGTGAATATAACATTGTTCTAAACCTAAATTCTAGTCTCGACCCCCTTAACTAGATGCATGATCGTTTCAGTTGGCTTGAGTGGTCTCTGAAAGCCTTCTTCAAACAAATCTTTGTTCCTCCATTTTCATACATGAGATCATAAAAATTGACCTCCAATGGTCTATGTGCAACTCCATAGCATTTCCTTTAATATACTAAAAGATCCATTCCCTGCAAGTCAAAGAGCAAAAATGAATCATCTTATTAGAAATGACAAGTCTAAACCATATATGTGCTGCATAAAAGCAATTTCGAAGCACGTGAATTAATTTTTTGTCATTGTTCATAAACCAATTGCAATTTCCTGAGATAGTCGGCTTCCACCTGCGGCGCCGAACGTTAGTCAAATTTCTCTCGTGATACATAGACTAAGTGAAAGTTTAGATCTGGTGGAGTCCTTTCCACTTCAATATGCTACTTCAGACCTTATTTTCGTTGAATTCAGATGAGGAGAAAGATAATTATAAGACATTATCCTCCATAAAATCTTTGTCATTATAATCCCCATCCCAACTTATCAATACCATCATTTGGAAGAGCCGGAGGGATAGCCATAATACAATTAGCTAGCTCGCCAATGAACCAGCTCTTAAGCAACTCTAAGTTCCACCTCCCTTCCATATTAACCATATCTTTAACTTTGAGGGGTATTTGAGGGATAAGTACAAATCATATCCGCTTGAGCCAAATTGAAGAAAAATGTTTGTTCTGTTAAAATTCATCTATCTATTCAAACATTAACTCTTATGTCATTCTCATTCTTTCACAAAATATTCTTTTGAAACTTATCTCACACTTTAGTCAATAAAAGGGAATCATTCGGCTTGCTTAACTCTTATGTCATTATCATATTATCCAATAAGTTTTTCTTCCTGCGATAATAAGTATACGGTTATCCGAATAATATTTTCATTGTATAATTATCACCACAAAACAAGAATCAAGAATCAGCTTGCTTATATACATTGATGCCACCATAATACTTTGATGTAAATAATTACATTTCATAAAATTAAATAAAAGAACATTCTCTTTATTCTCACTCTGACAAAGCATATCATACTAAATTATAATCCTACAACTTCTTCCCACCAATTTTTCCCGCCAAACTTATAATAAATAATAAATTTTCAATTATTTAATTTAATAAAAATTAATTAATTAATTAATTAATTATTAGCATTATAAAATGATAATTAAATAATTATTAGCATCATCATACTAAATTATAATCCTACAACTTCTTCACACCAATTTTTCCCGCCAAAACTTATAATAAATAATAAAATTTCAATTATTTAATCATATCATCATATCATATCATACTAAATTATAATCCTACAACTTCTTCACACCAAATTTTCCCGCCAAAACTTATAATAAATAATAAAATTTCAATTATTTAATCATATCATCATATCATACTAAATTATAATCCTACAACTTCTTCCCACCAATTTTTCCCGCCAAACTTATAATAAATAATAAATTTTCAATTATTTAATTTAATAAAAATTAATTAATTATTAGCATTATAAAATGATAATTAAATAATTATTAGCATTAAAAAATGATAACTCCCATTTTCAATTATTTTTTATTAAATAAGCAATTAAAAAGTAGCCCACCCCACGTTTTCAATGAGTATTTGCACATTCATTTTTAATTATTTAATTAAATTAAATAAAAAATAAAAAAGAACTCATATTATTTTAATTAAATAAATAGTTATTATACTAAATATAAAAAAAATGACACGCATATCTAAAAAATTAACTAGATAAAAATGTTATAACTTCTCCATTTTCTTAGAAACCACTCCCCACTATCTCAAACCAATGTCCACTATCCACTATCTCTGGCCAATCTTCACTTTCTATATAATTTGCATTAAATTATTCATTATATATGCCCACCTATCTTATTTTCTTTTTGCCCTTATCTTTCTTTACCATTTTTTCTATATTTTATTATACTTTTCTTTTTTCCTTTTAAAGGTTACTTCCACTTCCTATTAAGGTAACCCTTCCTCTTTCACATTCAAAAGATTACATGTTAAAACTAACATTGTGCAACATAGAATTTCAATATTATTATTCTTACCTTTTTTTTTCGCATTCTACTATATTTTTTTATTTATTTTTACAGATTACAAGGTTGTAATTTTTTATATCGCGCCGAATCAATCTGTTAATTGAAAGTTGAGAGATTTGTTGATTTAATTGCAATTGCATCTTAGATTTTCTTAATCTAATAACATTCAAGTTTTTTTGACCATTTATAATGTTTAGTTTGAAAAGAATGAGTGCAAATCAAATATACTTTCTAATACATTAACTTAAAATATATTTTTATTTTTGTTTTATCTATGAATTAACTTAAAATAATATAGATTTTTGTCGGATCATAAATCAAATATTAATTCAAATAATTTAAAATTACTAAAATGAAAAGTAAAAATAAAAATTAATAGTTATTATTTTTACAAATTCATAATTTACTATGATATACAACCCATAACATCTACATTTGTTTTTAAAATTATTGGTTGTTAATTAGATATGAATTTCTTCCTATACCAATAATAACAATGACAACGTTTTTCATATTTTTTACTCTACTAATTTTACTATTTTTACTCAATTAATTTTTATTATTTTAACTTTATGATTTATTTTTCATTTTTGTTAATATACATTGTTATTTTTTATGACATACAAACTATTAAATTATTGTTAATTCCTAATTTATATCATTATATTTTAAATTATTAATTAAACTACACTATTTATTATTAATAATTTAATAAAACTTATCCACACATCGTGCGGGTGTAACTATTCTATAATTCTATAACTTCTCTCACAAAGTTTCCCTCCAAAATCTACCATAATTAATAAATTACTAATTAAAAATAATAATAATAAAAATAATCTCCAATAATTAATAAATTAATAAATAATAATAATAATAATCTCCAATAATTAATAAATTCATAAACAATAATAATAATAATAATGATAATAATAATAATAATAATAATAATAATAATAAAAATAATAATAATAATAATAATAATAATAATAATAATAATCATATAACTTCTCCCATAAAGTTTTTCTACAAAATCTACAATAATTAGTAAATTAATAAATAATAATAATAAGACGGAGAATAATCTCCAATAATTAATAAATTAATAAACAATAATAATAATAATAATAATAATAATAATAATAATCTATCTATCTATACTATTCTATAATCCTATAACTTCTCCCACAAAGTTATCCTCCAAAAATCTACAATAATTAGTAAATTACTAATTAATAATAATAATAATAAGAATAATCTCCAATAATTAATAAATTAATAAATAATAATAATAATAATAATAATAATCCTATAACTTCTCCCATAAAGTTTTTCTACACAATCTACAATAATTAGTAAATTAATAAAAATAAGAAGAAGAAGAATAATCTCCAATAATTAATAAATTAATAAACAATAATAATAATAATAATAATAATAATAATAATAATAATAATAATAATAATCCTATAACTTCTCTCACAAAGTTTTTCTACAAAATCTCTAATAATTAATAAATTAATAATACAATGTTCATCATGAACCTAATCCGTCGAGGAGTTGCAAAATCTTTATCACAAAGCACCCATCATAAAACTCAAACGATTATTCTTTACTTCAAAGTATCAAGAAACATTATTTTACTATTCTCTTTATTCTTATTTTTTAATATTATATCTTTTTATTTTTTATTTTTTTATTAATGTTTATTAATTTCTATTTTTTTAAGTACACACTTTAAATTATCAGAAACTTTTTTATTTATATTTTACCAAAAAATGTTAATTTATATTATAAATCAGAAACACAATTATTATAAAAAATACATATATTATATATTTAAATTTATTTTTTAAATAATTATTATTAATAACCAATAATTTTATAATATTAATAATCAATAATTTTATAAAATATACCCGTGCATAGCACGGGTGAACGTCTAGTTAATTGTTAATGTCAATAAGTGACACGACTTAGGTAACACTATTTATTTCCATTTGAATCACATACAAATCTTAATTGAATTCTCATAAAATCCTCTTTTATCTTACAATCGCAAGATAATTAGATTCTTGTAAACTAAAAGGCAAGATAATTAGATTAGATCAGAGACAAAAAAATCAATAAAATGGTCCCGAAAGAATCTGAACAAAACAACATACGTTGAACAAGTTGGTATCAGATTCAGACAGTGTTTTTGAACTTATAAAGTCAATTCAAAATAGATCAACTAAATTTAAGTATGAGCTAGTGCATTTCAATGTCACTCTTTTTTTCTTACTTTTTTTTTTCTCTTTCTCTTTAGCTTGCTCTTTCTTTTTTTACCTTCAAGTGCACTAATATTTTATCATTGAATCTTCACGGTTATTGAACAAAAGTGCTAATTGTGATGGAGGGACCTCTTGAAATGGTCCCAACGTGACAAAAAGAGGTTCTACTTTTTGTGTGTTACAAATTCCTAGACCCTCAAGTTTCTACATCAATGTCTTTCAAAATAAAACAATTCAATCTATCAATTTAAGGTTGAATACAACTCCATCCGTCGTATAGCACTTTAGACGTGTCGGTTTTAGAATAGTGTTGCATTATTAGGGATGAGTTAGTTTGTTAATTTCTTTTAGTCATTTTTGTTTAGAGTGTTAGAATGACTCTGACTAGTCAAACATGTTCCTCTCTTAGACGACGAATATTTAGTATGAATTTGACCGTGAAAAAATAAAATAAAAATTTTATTTTTTGAATCGGTTCAGAATAGTTGTCTCCTAACCTTGTGTATATGCTTAGCATGTATGTGTTTGTTACTTCATCGTTGGTTGCCGCCTACTCTAGCCTTTAAGTTTGGAAGAGCCAAAGAAAACGTTCCAGTCCCTTGAGGATTCGTGCATTTAATGCTCTATACTTCAAACGTCTTTTCAGAAGTGTCATCATTACAACTCTTGGGAACCGTAACACTCGAGTGTTGCGTGCGAGTGATTTGACACGTTTGATAGAGTACATTTCCTTTCGCATGCATGAATATAGTCCATAGAGAGTTGGCGTTGTTTTTCTTTGAGTCGCTTTCTTAGTTTAGCGGTTATCTTCTTTTTGGACACTTTGATTTCTTGTACTTGAAAAGTTAGTGCATAATGGGTAAAAAATCCCAGAAGAGTGCTAACCAATCCCAAAAGAATACTATAACTTCTTGGGTGGACTCTGTTTACTCTTTTATTGTTTCTGTTTTTGCTAGGAATGATAGTCTTGACGGAGCCTTCCTTGAAGTTGGATCATCACCTCACTAGGTTGTCTTAACTCCCACCAAAGACGAAAGAATATGCAGTAAGTATGAAGATTGCACCATTCCCTTTTACGAGTGAACTTTTCAGTTATGGATTTTTTCCTACCCTTCACTTCCTTTTAGATGGAAGTCTTGAAGCACCTAGTAATTCCTTATTCGCAACTTCGTCCCGCAAGTTGGGTGTACGTGAAGGTCTACCAGTACTGTTACAAATAACTGAAAGGAAAGCCTTCTGTGATTCTTTTCTTTCACATCTTTAAATTCCACCGGGTTCTAGCGACTCGGACGCATGGCATAAGGCTAATCTATTTGGAGTCGACTGTGCGTGGCTTTGGGCCTCTTCTTGAGTTACTACCTTTTGAAGATCAGTTCTTTCTGGTCACCCCTATCTGCCCAGAAGCTCATGTTATGGTTTATGTCGTTGGGGACGAAGTTGAGGGAACATGTGCCGAACTATTTTCCAGGTACTGGACTAAAAATCACTTTCTTATGGGGAACACGGTATATGTATACAAGGAAGAGGATCTCATTTTAAAATATTTGTAGCACCTCATAGACGTTAAATTGCCGATGAAGGCCCGTTCCAGGAAAAATCCTCTTTGGCAATCTAGAAACTCATGGCTTTTCCGTCTTGAATCCCCCAATTCATGAGGTATTTGCTTTGATTATGATGAAGTACAACCCTGACTCATAAAGCGAGGAATATGGCTGAAAGAGAGTGAAGCTGCTTTGATACACACTTCTGATGCTTCAAAATATGTTAGATCTTCCTACTTGTCTGTTGCTGATGGGGTCGAGCTGACGTTTTTCTAGAGACCAGTGAACCCCTTCTTTAGAATAGGAATGGACATATTTGGCCAATGTGTGAATCTTCCTTGGAGGAGGAACTAGTTACTATGGCTCAGTATACCTGACGTGCCTCTACCGCTTTGGACCTTATGGAACTGGCTGCTAGAATGCTCTTTGGTCAGACCAACACCGTGCTGAGAAGCAATGGGTGGAGGAGAGTGTTGGCAATGTGAAGCTTCAGCGGGATAGGTATCTGTATGAAATATAGATAACTTCTACCTCTCTAACCAGGGTAATGGATGATTTGCTTCCACTTAATCTCCTAGGTTCTCTTACCGACCAGGTGACTCATCTGGAGAGAATGGTGGCGAGGAAGAACCAGGATCTAGTTTCTGTTTGGGGTAATCTATCATCTTCTCAAGCGTCTTTTTTGACGGCCCATAAGGACTTAAAGTATTTTTGCCTTGAAAATTCTTATTTGACCCAGCAGCTAGCCCAATATACGAGAACCACCCTTAAGGTAGTTTCGTAGTTGTTTGAGAATGCTTTGCATCAAGAGAAGTATTTTCATCATCCTTTGATTTTTTCATCATCCTTTGATTATCTCGAGGATACAAATTCTACTAGATTAAATGATCAAAGATGGAGTGATTGTTTTTCTAGGAAATTAACCTTCTCAACCAACTTTTTTTAGGTACTTCACGTGTAACATTATTGTAATGGAAGAATATATGTGCATATAATATCATTTTGGAATGAAATGTTTTTTTTTACTTATTTAAGGTGTATTTGTAGGATCCTGAGTGCAGAGCTTTGGATCATTGTACAAATTTACAAGGTTTTCTATCGAAGTTTATTGGACATCAATGGGGTTGTTCCTAGCCAAGGGTCAGTTTCCCTTCTCGCACCATATGAAAACTCGATTCGGGTTAAACATATGGTCAACCCTCTGCATCCTATGGAGTAGCTAGCTGCTAGAGGTGGTGGACCATTATTGCCTGTAGGGGATTGATTGTTATAATTGAACGTGAATGTAGGTTTCGACAACTCCCCAACTTTAGGTGTGGAAGTGGTTGTTGTATTCGAACGTCCAAAGTGTGTCTGACATCACCCTGACTTTAGGAGGGGAAGTGATTGTTGTAGTCGAATGTGCAATGCATCTCCGACAACACTCTTGGTTTTCTTTGTGTGTGCTTTGTGTTATGGGGGTTGATTATTGTAGTCCGACGTGCAAAGAGTCTTCGATAACACCCTAGTTTTCTTTCTACCAAGCCTCGATCTCGTTGGACGTACACGGGCTCATTGTTAATATGCACAATCACAAAGAAAACTATGTTCAGAAAAAGTCATATTTTATTTATAATGGTAAGTTGCCTATATACATAATTAGAATGATTATACAATCATAACATTTAATATAAATTGAATGTAAACATAACCAGGAGGGCTGCTGCTTCTTCGTCATGTTCGCCCTTCGTCAACCTAGCCACTTCGTGGGGGTTGATGCCCATCGTGTGAGCTGGCTGGTGAGGGAAGATACATTAATCTCCATGGCCACACCTTTTCTCTGGTCTCTTTAGAGCACTTGATATATTATTTTTTCTCCCTTGAGGTAGGTATTAATGGTGACCAACTCTCCCTAGAGATTGTAATACATAAGTTTGAGATGCACATGTGAGACTACGGTGTTCAACATAGTGGCAAAAGACCTTCATAGGAGAAAATTGTATAAACTAATATAAGGGATGGCGAGGAATTGCAAATTGACTACTCAAATGTCTTTTCCATCGCCTACTAATATCACCATCTTGACGTATCCCCATGAATGGGTGGTCGTTCCATTGAAATCCTGCAAGTCAGAGCCTTCATATGGAAATAAGCTTCCTCTCTCAAGGTTCATCTTTTCTAACAATTCTGAATACATTATATCGTTGGAGTTTCCCCCGTTAATCACAATCTGGGATACGTCAAACTTCTTGGTGATGGTTATGATCACTAGGGGGAAGATTTCAGTAGTGATGCATCTTATCTTCTCTGATTCTCGGAATCCCAACATAGGCTCAGGAATCTTCGCTGACGTACTTGCATCCTTTTTGTGGAATACAATCATCCCGGAAACTTTCCTCTTCGTGTTTGTTGAGCATGTGTAACACCTGTTTTGGAGAAATAACTATGTATCTTTTATAAAAAAAATCAGGGTTTTAGGGTATTACAACATGCACCCTTAATAATTTGTCGTGAAGGCATCAACATTAATCACTTCATTGTTAACCATGCTATGAATGAAAAATAGATCTCGTTGGATAACAATGCTTGTACTATCGTCCCGACCAAATGGGGTATATGCCAAGGCTTTTTAAGCATACCTAAAATAAGGATTTTGGATTATAGAGGCTTTTGCTCTAACAGTGGTATAAACCCGCTCGCTTGAGATTGCTGCCCAGAACTCTGCGGCAGGAAAACCATTGGGGACATCTCTGGGCCCATCAGTAGGAAATCTGAGAATATGTCCAAATTCCTCAATAACCAATTCACAGTTCTCGTTAAACATACAAAATCAAAGAGTACCATAGAAGTACCTCGCACCTTCTACCCACTTTTTCATTAACTTAAACTTTAGAGTGCTTAGAAACTCTAGAGTTATATGCTCATATGTATGGAAGTCTCTCTGCAAAAATTCAAGCAGCTCAATTATATTAAACAACCCATTCACCTTAGTTTTTAAACCAAGCCTAGCTAGAGTATCAACACATACATACCTTGTTGGAGTTAACCTCCACTAAGGCAGCATCGTGTACCTCACTATTGGTCCTCATTTTCGAAAATAGTGTCGTAAGTGTTAGGTATTCTTTAGCTACCTCTCTTTCTTGGTCTAGATGATTCAACTGGCTTTCCATTGTCACTTCTCTTTCTTAGGATGGATTTTAATGAACCTTTTATGATGGAAGTTTTTATTTTGGAGTTTGAATGAGGGTAAAGGTTGAATTTAAGTTATGTAACAATGGAGATTTTTGTGGTTTGGTTGAGAGAAGAAACATGGAAGATGATGGTAGAGAGAATGTTTGGTAGAAAATGAAAAATATATAATTATTAGAGGTGTTGAAAGGGTAGTAAAATGGCTTGATTAGACATTAAAAAGTTGGGTGGGCCCACTAAAAGTGAGGATTTAAAAAAAAAATTAAAGAATGGAGGTAATGGAGCCTACTACGACCACCCATAGCAAGTGTATGGTTTTTGTATGGGTGCTTAAGATTTGGGTAATGGGGGGCATTACGACCTGTAGCAGCTGTTACAGGCACTTGTAGTAGCCCCCTTGAATTTGTATGGAGATTTTGCATTTTGCGGGGCTTTTACACGACTTTCGATATTCGGTCTTTTCCAACATTTCCAATCTATTTTCAGTTAAATTCAGTCCTTGTGAGTTCTTTATTCACCTAAAGCAAAAACCAACTACATAAAAACAACTATATTAGTAAAACAAATCGTGGGTTGCCTCCTACGTAGTACTTTGTTTAAAGTCCTTTAACTCAACTATTTTGACCCTCATAATCAAGAGGGTGCTTCCTTCAAGCTCGAATCATTAACCTTGTTCTTAACGGACTTAGGGATCCATTTCAACACATATAACCATTTATCATACTTTTTACCATTATATTTATTTTTTTGCTAGGGGGTTCATATTTGAGGTATGATGTTAGGGGTTTTTTCCACTTTTGGGACCCCCCCTCGGCGTGGGTTAGCACTTCAGATGGGAGGGTAGGATTTTCAACTAGCAATTTGCCAAGGGTCTTATCCTCTTTGACATATTTATAAGTTGTGTCAAGACTAAAACAAGAGTATTTAACAGAGGTATTTTTCATTGAATTGGCCAAAATAAACTCGATCTTATCATCCCATATTTCAAAGGTGAGCTTTCCTTGTTTTACATTTATAATATCATTAGATGTGGCTAGGAAAGGTCTACCTAAGATGATATAGATATAAGAATCCTCCTTTATCTCTATGATCACAAAATTAGTGGGTATAAATAACTGCCCAGTCCTTATGGGCACATCTTCCAATATCCATACTGGGTATCTAACTGACATATCTTATAGTTGCACAAAAATATTGGTAGACTTGATCTCACCAAGGTCAAGCTTTTTTATACAAAGATAAGGTAATCAGGATAACTCTGACCCCTAGATGATACAATGCCTTCTCGAAACTCACTGTTATGATAATACAAGGTATTGGAAAAAGTCCATGGGTCCTTAAGCTTGGGTGGCAAGTTGTTTTGAATTATGACGCTACATGTAGTAATTATCAGAATGGTGTCATGGCCGAGTTTCCTTTTATTACAGGGGATTTTTTCAGAAATTTTGCATAAGGAGACATTTGAGATAAAGCCTTTGTGAAAGGGATATTGATGTGGAGCTTTTTGAGCATCTCCACAAAATTTTTAAATTGGGCCTGTACTTTTGCCTTTACCAAAATCTACGAAAATGGGATAGGTGACTAATAGGAAGGAGGATCAACATAATGTTCCTCCTTATCTTTCTCTTCAACAACCACTTTCTTAGGTAGTGTTGGTTCATTTTCCTTCACTTCCTTACTTTTCTCACTAGGCCCCTCCACTTGCTTACCACTCCTAGTTGTTACAACATTTATATGTTCCTTAGGATTTTATTCAGGTTGTCCTTTAAATAATCTAGGAGGGATAAACAATAAAGCTTGTTGTCCTACAACTTGCGAGATTCGAGTCTCTATTATTTTGTTATGAGCATCAATGAACTCTATCTTAGTGGATAACTACCTAAGGACTTTATTAGTATGGAGATTTTGGTTCCTAAGTTCTTCATTTTGGAGAGTTTGAGTCGCTAAAAAATTCTCCATCATCAGTTCTAGATTGGATTTCTTAGGCGAAGCAACTATACCATTTTGGAAACCTGTTGGTCCTATGGCGTGTTAGGTGTTATTATTCTTGTAATTTGTGAGGTTTTACTTGACGGAAAATATCGTGTGAGAAACGCAACTTTTAGCTTACCCTATGTTGTGATGGAGTTTGCATGAAGGAATTGTTGTCAAGCATAAGCTCTATCTTGTAAGGAGAAGAGAAATAATCTAAGTCGGATAGCGGCGAGATTGACATTGTAAAATTTTAGCGTGCCTCAAATTTCGACAAAGATAGGTAGGTATAGGGATTTTCAAGGGGTAATCCCAAGAACTACTTCTGCATAACCATGCCCAAAAGAGATGGCTTAATCTCAAAATTGTTTGGCCCAATAGGCAGATGGACTATATTGCATTGCGGTTCCTCATTAGTGGGAATCACGTAGTCTTTAAAGGGATTATTATATACTTCTTCAGCCATTTGTTGTTGTTATCTTAAAAGTCAACGTCTCTCATGAAAGAACGCTCGATCTCATTTATAGACTTAACAAGGTTTTTTGCATTACGAGATCTCCGCATAAACTCGCGGCAAGAAAAGTGCTTCATTCTATACGGTGAACCCATAATTTCAATATCGTATCAATTTGGTCCCCGATAACGGCGCAAAAAATTTGACACGCCGCAAGCGTACAACAATATCGAGTAGTATAAAAAGCATTGTACCTCAGAGACCAAGTGAATGACTACTAAATTATATTTTATCTTTGTGTAGCTATAACAATCGAAAATAGAGTTTGGGAATGATTTTTACATTTATAAATTAAATAAATAAAATAGGCAGAGTTTAGGACATTGATTCATGCCTCTAATCCTCTTGTAGACCCAAGTTCGTTATGAGAATAAAGCTAGTTTCATAGAAAAATGGATAAGGTAAACAACATCCACTTTTGTCGGTGCAGTGTCTTACTCTAATCAAATACGCTACCTACTTTCGTCAGGGTAGTATATTTGTTTAGAGTTAATTTCAAAGCATCCATTAGCAAAAATATATTCTCTATCGCAAACTTAAGACACTTTCATTGTCCCAATTCTCCTGTTTGGCGTTTCTAATTCCGATATCGTGTTACACCCTTTTAGTGTATATGTGATATCTAAGCCAGTCTTAATTTCATAGCGAATATAAATTTTCCCTATGTTCTCGTAACAAATTGTTTGGGAATCTACATGAGGATTATTACGATACAATTCTCATTGCCCTAAACCCCTAATAGACTACTCAGACATGGTAATCGCAATAATAATCAAAACATACATTGCATACATGATAAAGAGTAATAATAATAGCGAGAAAAGCAATAAAATTAAGAACCTAGAATAAAAGAAATGATTCGAATGAACAACAATGAAATGAAATGTAAATTAGAAAGCTAGGGGATAAGGTCCCTTTTGCTCTTCATATCTCTAAGATTATATAGGCTAAGATATTTTTACAAACATCAAATTTGTGTCCCTTTAGTGAGAGGAACAATCAATACATTCAGAAACAGTTGGGATTCCAAAAGACAAGAGAAAGGAGCGAGAAAAATCTGCTCTCCTGCTACGGACACCCGTATATGACCTCTTCCTTTTATATGGGGGAGTGGATGATTGGCTACTACGACCCGTAGCAGCTGCTGTAACTACTTGTAGTAGCTCCCTGGATTTTGTATAGAGAAAATTTCCGTTTTTCGCATTTTTATGCATTTGATTCCTTTTAATTTTTTTTCGGAGACACTCTTTTGATCCTAAAAACATGGAAAGACACACAATCCCACATAAAAAGGGATTTAAATGAAGAATAAACAGACACAAACGAAGAAAAACAACTAATAAAAGTGGTGCAAAAACCACTTATCAAATGATATTATTCACATGTAGTAATTATTATTCATGCCACTTGATCTCAGACTCAACGCTAGCCGATAATACAATGCATGTGACATTTGATTACATTTAAAAAAAAAAAAAAAAAAAGTAACTTGTTAGTCAAAACTGACAAAAAAAATCAAATTTAGGATCGATCAAGTCTGCCCTCATTCAAAGGAAAGTTACGTAAGTATAAAAATGCTCAAATGGCAATTTGTCAAATTTTTCTCACTACTAGGTCCACGAAGGCCAGAAGATGTTAGACTTAGTTAAGGCTTTGTGAAATTGGATACATTTTATTTGTGTTTGTTGTTACTAGTGACATTAACAAAAATATTTATTAGATCAAAGATATGTTCTTAGAAGATGGCACATGCACGTATTAGAGAAACAAGAAATTTCGCAAAAGAGAAAAGAGCAAGGGGGGACGTTTGGTGCTACATACTCCTACACACTTCACACATAACTAGTTGAGCAAGGTTGAATTGTGTAGGTTACGTTAATTTGACCAGCAAAATTTGTGTTACTTATCAATAATATATTTATAAAAATATTCATGACATAATCAATCAAACAATAATTTTATTTATTTTATCAATTCATCGTTTGGTTTCATTTTTATGTATTTTTTTTTAGTTTATTTACTCGAAACATATTTTAGGAAATAAGAATTCAACTAAAAACGTAATTTCTTCTTAGATATAATTGTTTGAAGAAAAAAAATCAGAGTTAAAAACTATTATCAGTTATATAAGAAAAGTATATTTAAAAAAGTTGAGTATTTAGTGGAAAAACATGAAATTTTTTATAAAGACTAATATGTATATAGTTGTCCTAATTGTTTAACTCAAAGCCATAAATTATTCATCAGTATAATTTTTCACATCTCTTTATAAACCAACATCAGCTATCCTGTGTCCACATACATTACATTATTTCTTCTCTTTTTGTTACATTTACATTGTCTTGTCTTGTGTCCTTTAATTTTATTCTTTATTTTTCATCTATACAATTTTAAATGTTTGTTATAATTAATTTTTTAGATTTAAACAAAGAAATAAAATGAAGTAAAATATAAAAAAATTATCTTTGATTTTTTGAACCGTCTGGTTAACCAAAACTGGTCCCAATTTTACGGTTATTTTGCGCTTGAAGCAATTTTATTTCAATTTTATAGACCTAACCGTTTGTTGGTCCAAATCGAACCGGATTAAACAACGGTTCAAAATTAAACCGGTTCAACCGACCGGATCAATCCAAATTTTAAAACATTGATATAAAGAAATCCAGTTCAATTCTTTACAACTATGATCAGAAAAGATCTAAAAATATTTGATTATGAATTAATTCCAAATTAAATTACACGGTTCAGTGACCCAAATATTAAAGAAGAAAAAAAAAAGAGAATGATGGATTATGACATCCGAAAGTAGTGTCGGCCTTGTGCGTGACACTGAGTTTTGTGACTATTATACTCCTTTTTGTAGTGGTAAGTGACCATATTTTAAGGCTCTAAATAAAAACTTATAGAAAATGGAAAAAGAAAGAAAGAGTGCTACTTGGCGTCACCATACCAAGTTCCCCACTTGATGAGTAGATGTGCCATCAATCTCCATCCTTAATTAATCACATTTATTTTTTATCAAAATTTTCAGTTGTGTTAAGGAGGAAAAGTACAAAAGGAAAAGAATGTGCATGCTTTCGTGCCCCTAAGATCTACCACTCAAGGAAAGGACGAAAAAGCAATGGGATACAAAAAAAATAAAAGCTGAAGATTCTTGTTTTTGGTTGATTGTTACATACATGGCTTTTATGATTTGGAAGTGGGTCCAACATTTGTTTAGTTTTGTTGCATTTGATTTTGTCAACTGCATTCCTTCCTATTATGTTTATCAGCATTAAAAGCGATGTTGAAGGTTAAAAAAGACATGGTGGAATGTAGGGATGGCAATGGGCAGGGTTTGGGCAGGGTACTATAGTACCCGTCCCCATACCCGCAGTTTAAAGAAATCTCCGTACCCGAGCCCAAACTCGTGTGGGTATCAATATTTATGCCCGTACCCGTACCCTGTGAGTACCTCAATGTCCATACCCGTACCCGTTTACCTAGGGGTGATCAAAACCAAACCAACCCAATAGAAAACCGCAAACCAAACCAAACCAAACCGAAACCGCAAAAAACCGCATTTGATTCGGATTAGTTTGGGTCAGTTTTTACAAAACCGCACGGTTCGGTTCGGTTTGCGGTTTGTATTTTGTAAACTGAACCAAACCGAATCAAACCGCACTATGTTACAACCTAAATTTTACTAACTCACATCCAACCCAAACTTAAATTTATTATACATTAGCATTATGATTACGAACAATTTTATCATCCTTACACATATAATTTCAGTCCCGATGTTCTAAAATCTCTAATAACATTATCGCACCTTCTTTGCCACATACATCTTCCCTCTTCTTCTATAATCTCTACTCTCTTATATTCATTCTTTTTCACCTTCTCATTTTTATGTAAATGTTCCGTATTTCAGTTTCGTTTTTATCGCATATCTTCTTCTCTAATCTCTCAACACTTTTCTTCTTTTTCACTTTCACTAATCTTTCGTCTCTTCTATTTTTTTGTTTCGTTATAATAATTTTTATATTGTTTTATGCTATTATTTTATGTTTAATATTCCACTTTTGTCTAATTTAATTTTTACATATTAAATGGAAAATTTTTGTCAAAATATGACGAGTTTTGTTATTATTTGATAGTGTATGAATGTATAAATACAAAATTATGTTATCATCTATATGTGTATGTATGGCTCAATAAAATATTTGTAAAAAACCGAACCAACCGCACCGAACCAAACCGCATTAGTTTGGTTTGGTTTGGTTCGGATTTTTTTTAAAAGCCAACCGAACCAAACCAAACCGCACTATTTTTTCTCTTGCGGTTCGGATGATTTTTTTCGTCAAAACCGCCCAAACCGCACCGCGAGCACCCCTACGTTTACCCGAATTTATAGTAAAATTAAATCGTTTAATTACAAAATATCATAAAATTTAAGTCTTTTTAACAATATTAAAAAAATTATGTATGTTATTGTTGAGTTAAGAAACAAATAAACACTTTTATTAAAATGTGTAATGATTTAATAGCGATATATTTTTAAAAAAATTTAGAATCATGCATTTTTATATAATAATATAAATGACATTATAGAAATATGTAGTGTGGGTATGGGGCGGGTTGGGTAGTAAGATACTCGTACCCGCACCCATACCCGCATATTTTAATGGGTAATTACCCGTGGCCGTGCCCATACCCATTTTTATGGGTATTTATCCTACCCGATATGGGGTTTTTTGTGGATACCCACTGGGGATGGGCCAATTGTCATCCCTAGTGGAATGAATTTTATAAAATTGATTTTTCTTATTAATTTACCTAGAAAGATAAAATCATTTGTTATTTATTTTAAATAGAGTATAACATGTTTGAATAGTGAGTTAAATAATAAAAATTATTTTAAAATCAAAATGTGTAATTTCTACAATTAAATTTGTTCGGATGGTTCAAAGTTTTAATAAGAGAAAGTCTCACGTCTCATAATATAAGGTATCTCACTTAAAAAAAAAGTATGATTCAAATTCATTCTAATTCATAAATACTCTTTCTATTCTCTTTGACTTGTGCATTAGAATATTAACTTTATAGGTCAGGTTCTCTCTTCACCGTAAACAATTATATCACAACAACACATTACCTCATCTTTTTCGATTATTTGTAATTCAAAACCATACAAAATTAAAATTATTTCAAAAAATGAACTTAATTTAAACCAACATCCAAAAATATCTAAAATTAATTTTACACATTAATAATGAACTTTAAGTGAAGTCAAACCAAACATTATAAAAGTAATGTATCGCAACATATTATGTTTAGTTAGAAATTAATTAAAAATATATATAACAAGTTCTTTGTTGATGAAGAAGCCTGGGATTTTCGGTAATACTAAGAAAGATTTGTTTACTAAGTTTGCATATACTAATAAATTAGTCCTTTTTAATTTGCATATACTGAGTTTGCATAAAATAATTCATTTCTATTTTTAGCATAAATATATTTTACTCATACACTTAATTATATAATGTGTTTATATGATAATCATATGTTTCTAAACTCATAAAATAATATGACAACATAGATATATGAGAAATTTTAGATTTCAGATTAGTAAAGTAGAAATAGATAATAATAATACAGCAACAACTCTACAAAGTTTGTAGCAGAATTATGTTAATAACAATCACTAGCATAGACCAGTATGAAAACGCCATGAGGAGTATGATGATTGTGAAAAGACAAATTTAGGATGGTCCTTCTTTGTCGCAAGTAGACATGGTAAGCGTGACACTCTTTCATTCTTAATTAATACTAATATTCTACCGAAATAATAATTCCTTATTGTAATTATTCAATTGTGCAAGCAAAACAACCTTCAAGAACAAGCCGCAGTGGAAGCTTTGGCCGTGCGCGGCGGTGGTACACGGTGGTCTTCTTTGTTGGAAACAGAAACTTTCCACTTTTCTTTTCTCCGGTCTTGTTTTATTTGCTCCTCCCTGCACTCCAAACTGCAAAATGCTGTATCTCCCCTGAAATCATTAGTAATTTTGTTTCAATTAATTCATCAACTCCAAACAAAATTAATTATATACTATAATTAATAATTCACTCTTCAATGAGATGATAAGAGATCTCTTTCAGATGAACCAGGGAAATCTGGGTCGTGGACATTGTTAAAGTTTTATAAGAAAAGAAATATACTATTAAAAAAAAAGTACCTGTACATGTAGATGTCTCGAGTGGGTGCCAAAGGACAGTTACAGAGGCCACAAATTCGGAGAAAGTGAGGTGTACTGTATATGACATGTGCACTCGCACTCACAGGATCATTATTATGATTAATATTATTTTTAGTGTTTGTGGTGGTTAGGGTTGTGGTTGTGTGTGAAGGGGACATCACTGTACTCTCCACTAATTCACCGTGAGTTTCCGTTCCTTTAATCACAACCGCATGGTGCGGTTGCAGAGACGTGACTGATGCTTCTTCATGATGTGATTCCACGGTGTTGGTAGTGATCTGGTTATCATGTGACTGCATGTCCACGGACAAACCACCGCTCATGCTTCTGGTTCTTCTCATAGTCGGTGGCCGAGGACGTTTTCCAAGTAGCATCTTCTAGATTCTACCTTACTCTTCTTCTGTATTCTATGTGTTTTTTGATGTTAGAAAGTGTTGGTTATAGCTATAACATGTTGTTCTGTGAGAGATGGTGAGAGAGAGGAGAGGATGGGTGGAGTTGAATTGAGTTGAGTTCACACAAAAAAAAAACAGAGAGGGAGGGAGTGTGTGTGACTGAGAAGGAATGGTGGAAACTGGAGTGGAAGATAAACGAAGCGTGTTAAGGCTTACAACCAATCTCAGCCGTTGCTTGCGGGAATCTTCCTCATTTTGCCAACGTCATACCTTTTTTATATTATTCTTTTTTGATACTTTATTGTGTATAATTGTTCTATTTTATAAGTGATAACTTGTTTGGTGTTTGATTTTTTTATTTTTTTTTACAATTGTTTGGTGTTTGATATTTAATTTTGTTAATGAAAATTTGTTTCATGTATGATAATTCATTAGTATTAGAAGAAACAAAAAATAAAACCCCACAAAATAAAATCTACTATTTCATGTTAAAGCCAAAATATACGGGTGTCTTTGTTTTACCTTTTAAAAATATTTTTTTGTATTTTTTTTAAAAAAAATTTATAAGGAAATGTTTTTTAAAAGAGTTTAATGATAAAGCACTCTTAATATAAAGAATTATTACACATTTATTCAATTAGAATATTTCAAAGTGTCAAATCATATAAGACTATGTTTGGGAATTTGGGGGGAAGAGAGGGGAGGGTTTTGGAAAATAGGAAGAATTGAGTGAAAAAAATCTAGATTTTGGGTATGAGGGTTTTGGAGGGTTTGATTTTCTTCATAACACCAAAAATCCAATAAAATGGAAGAACTCAAAAATTATATTGAAGGAGGGTTTTGGAGGGATTTAGATGACTTACATAAATTTTCCAAATATCTTTTAGGTTGTTATACTATTTTGAAAATTAAAAATTTTGTAATGATAATGACTTTTTTATCATTCTAAACAAAATTATTTTTTCAAAAAATGTCAAATATTTTTTTAAAAATTAGTTTTCGAAAGTCTTCCCCTCCCCCTCCAAACTCCCAAACATAGCCTAAGGGTCTGTTTAATAAAAACAGCGGTTGACTGATAAGTTAGCTGATAGCTTATAGCTTATGACTGATGGCGATGACTGATGGCTTATAGCTTATAGCAGATGGTTGAGACTGAGAGCTTATAAGCTAATTGAAGTATTTGATAAAATTAACGGTTCAATTAACTTATAAATGTAAAATGACATAAAGAATATTTAATATATAATTATTTTATTTTAAATTAAAATAAATTATAAGGATTAAAAATGAATTTTAATTAAAATAATAAGGATAAAAAAGGAAGAAAAAATAATAAGCTATAAGACATAAGCTAAAACGCTATTTGAAATAGCGTCTGAAAAATAAGCTATAAGTTAGTAAAATAAACTATAAGCTCATGATGAAAAGAACGTTACCAAACGGGTCTAAATTATCATATGAGCTTATAAGACATAAGACATAAGCTATAAGTTCGAAAACATGTCTTACCAAACAGAGCTATAAGTGTTTTAAAATTTACAGTCTGACATGACGGGATACATGATTGTCATTTATTGACGGTGCAGCGCACTGTCCCTTTTCTCTTTTTAAAATATCAAAAGTTTTTTATATTTGTTTTTTTTTATAAATTTAAAGATTAATTTTAAAATTGTGTAACATAAATATACATTATTGAAGATTAAATCATAGTTAAAATCATTTTTAAAAAAAAAATTGTATCTCAAAAATAATAAAGTGATAATTTTAAAGTTCTGATATAAAAAAATTATAATAAAGTGATGAACTATCCAAAATAACATGTTTAGAGTAACTAGTAGGTTTCCTCGTGCGTACGCACGAAGAGCAGCATTGCTGCTCTTTTATAGTACCAAAATGATATTAGTTCAATGTAGATATATTCAGTTATATACTGTGAGTAGGGGTGATAAAATGGACCGTCCGCCCCACCCCTCCTTAGGGGTGACAAAATGGATCATCCGCCCCACCCCTCCTTAAGCCTGCCAAAAAAGAACGGGTCCGTCAAGTGAAAATGGACATAAAAATCTAACTTGCCCTACCAATGTGGCAGGTTGGCGGGCGGCGGGCTTGCCCGTCTATTTATTTAATAGATTAATAGACTTTTATTATCTTTCAATTAGATTTCTCACTTATTTTTAGAATAAATTTTTATAAATCATCTTTTTAACAAATTTTACTTAAAATGATATTGCATATATTCACAAATAAATGTATAAAATAAAATTATTAAGAATTAAAATTATTATAATTAACTAAAAAATGGCGGGCTTAAGGCGGGGCAAGCTTTAACGGACGGTGGGCCTAAAATCCCAGTCTAACCTGCTATTTTTAGGCGGTTACGCACGGTGGTACATGGCATGTTTCTTCACCCCTAATTGTGAGCATCGTTGCCACTCCTAATTTTCAGAAAAAATTTATATTAATTAAGAGATGAAACAAATTGTTAGTTCCATAGTTTTGGGTTTGCAACAATTTTCTAAAACATAGTTCTCGACTGATGTTGTACAAGATGTCGCATTATGTTGATTATATTGAAACAACAAAATGTGTGCTTACATTGAAGATATATATTCTAACAGATGTCATGACATTCTGAACCAGAACATCAGTACAGGCTGTTTTAAATCTGACATATTTGATTTGATTTTGAGATATCTCTTTCAAATATGTCTCAATAATATTCGTAGGTCAAGAAGATTCAATCTGGAACTAGAGAATCAAATCAAGTCAGCATTAAATTTTTTAAAACTGGCTTATTGGACAATTTAGGAAAGTTGAATATTTGTTCCAAGATTGGAAGAGATTTCTCTACAGACTTGTTGCAATTCTTAACGTCTGCATCAAGTAATATATGGGCAGAAGTTTTGAAGCCCATATACTGCTAAGGAATATTTAAAGAGAACCCTAACCTAATAGAAAAACAAAACTTACACAATTGTAAAATTAGGGGAAATGTTAGGTCTACAGTTTTGAGAGTCTCTTGTGTTTCAACTCTCTCATGTGTCTTTTGATACTATGTGACAGATTTTATGTTGCTTGATTGTTTGTAAAGATGTTTGTTCTCACTCAGAAGCCTTTAGGTAATAAGTTGAGTGTTGTCCTCACTCCTAAGCTTTTAATTATAGAGTATAGTGTTGTTCTTGATCTAAGCTTTTAAGCAAGATCAAGTTTTGTTCTTAGTTCAAGTTGTGACGCAAGATTGTGTTTATTTTACTGGAATTGTAGTTTTCCCTTGTCACTAGGTTGTGACTTGTTTATGCGAAAGTGTGATCTTTCTATTTAGTACCTTTGGTCGCAGGGTGTGTGACTGCTTTATCACTGCGGTGAATGGAAATGGGAAGGAGATTTCTCATGTCTAGATGTTAACTTATAGGTAGAAGTAACATTGGGTAATGAATAGGCGATAAGTTGTGAACGGGGTGTTTAGCTTTGAGCTAATACTGCTAACAGTGGACTTCCTTCCTGGCTTGGTAGCCTCCATACAGGTATCGATAGGGAGCGATGTTGCTATACACACACACACACATACATACAGTCCTGTTACATACAGGTGTCGATAGGGAGCAATGTTGCTGCTCCTTTTTAGTATTATATCGATATTAATTTAGTATGGAACTATCGCGTTTCATAACAGTCGATATTATATTTTGTATGCACTGGGAGCGGCGTTGCCGCTCTTTTTTAGTAACATATCGATAATATGTCGATATAAATTTAGTAAAAAACTATCACGTTAGATAAACATGTTGGCAAGGAGCGATGTTGCCACATTTTTTTAGTGATATATCGATATTAGTTTAGTATGGAACTATGCAAAAGTTTCATAAATGATGATGTTACATTTAGTATGCACTGGGAGCAGCATTGCCGCTCGCTTTTAGTAACATGTTGATAATGTGTCGATATTAGCACTACAACGAAAAAATGCCTTTTATTTCGGTTGAAAAAAATGTCTAACCTCGTTTTCTCAGACGAGGCAATGAAGCGCGTCACGAAAAGCCTTGGGGTCTTACCTTAGTTTTAAAATAACCGACGAGTAATGTGTAAAAGTCATGGGCTTGATCCCTAGGGGGGTCCTTTTTGGAATTCTGAAAATGTCGAAAACACCTTTCCTTTCAATTTTGACTTTCCACTGATGGATATAAAACTTTTTCACCTTAATTTTCACATAAAACTGAAAGATAAAACACGATTGAGTTTGTTAAATCTAATGTGGATTTCTTATTTCACTAAACCCTAATTGAACATATAACTTCTGAAAGTTAGTTAAAATAATTATATGAACAATTTGTTGGACTTGAGACTTCACATATAAGAATTGAGGTCAAGATTACTAATCTGTTTGAATAAGAGATTACTTGATCTCTGATAAGTTCCATGATAATGTGAAATATGTAGGAACTTATTAACTTATAAAACCTCTAATTAATCAATGAAACAACATTTGATTAATCAATGAAAAGTGATAAAAACACTTGTTTAGACAATTTAAATGCACATTGACTAAAAACAAGTATAAGGGATAAGAAATCACCAAAGCAACACAAATACCTTGCCAAATCACTTTTGTGATAAGCAAGGCTCTCTAAGCCAAGAACATAGACGCGCTTCACGAGAAAAGGTAGCAAAGAAGACTTCATGGCCAAGCAACTTCAAGTTTAAGCAACTAACCTGCTAAGCCAAGAATAAAAGCACACTTAGAGAGCAAAGGTGGTTCATGACTTTAGGGCTAAGTTACTTACAGTTAAAGGAAAAGTTTGTGCTATATGTGAGGATGGGCAGAGGGATTAGAGATCTAAGGTAAGAAGAAAGTTATAAGTGAGTTGACATCGCTTAGCAAGAAAGAAAATACACGCGCTAAACGCGGATGCGAGGTGTACTTAGCGAGCATACCAGCCCAAGTCTTATAAATAAGGGTGCTATTTAGTTTAGAAAAACATATCGGTGGATTTGAGGTATCTCTCATAGAGAGTTAGGTTAACACCACAAATCTCAATAAGAGAGAATAAAAGATAAAGATTAAGGGCGGAAGCGCTGCTCGAATAATTGTCACTGATGTTGTTCAACTTCTTTCTTCTAGGACTTAATCATAAAGCTATGATAAGTAGCGGTAGTTAATTTTTCGCTTTTGCTGGGATTATATGTAGTTGTCCTAGTACTCATGTTTTGATCCAGACAGTGGCATTTATATAATTCTTCTTAAGCTTTAGTATTGATGGATTCTTCGTTCTTAATGTTTGTTTAGGATTAGCTGACTAAAACATATTTTTATAGTATGATTTGATATTCAATAGGTGCTGATAATTATTAAATCCAAGTCTTACATGATTTTGATATGTTAAAGTCTAGACATAGATTTAGGTTCAATATCCCTATTAACTACTAAAACTTAATGTTAATGTATTTGTTAATAGGCTGAGAGACCGTCTATTATGTAATACGACTGATCTCACGTCATTGACTTGGCATGACCTGCGACGTGAGCTTCAAGCTGTAATATTAATAACTGGTTAGAATGGCATATTACATGTCAAAGATGCTACATGAGAATATGCCAATGAAATCTAACCCCAACAAGATTACTCAAATATATATATATATATATATATATATATATATATATATATATATATATATATATATATATATATATATATATATATATATATATATATATATATATATATATATATATATATATATATATATATATATATATATATAAACACCTCAAGTTCAATTTTATTTTATGTTATTTTATATTTCATTATTCATAAACACTTAACCATCTAATGAACCATTCTTGAAGTAATAGAAACTATTGAACGATCTTTAAATCAAACTAATCCTTGTGAAAATGATAAAACTGCATTTGCTATATGTACTTGCAACACTATTCAAAACACCAGGGAAAGAGAAAAATTAAAAAAGAATTGAGAGGGATCAAAGTGAGGATTGTATCCAATTATTCCTAAGTATTCATACAAATATGAGTTACATCACTTATAGTCATACTACTAATTAACTAACTTCTAGCTAATAATCACATACAAAGTTTAGTAGTAATTACACACAAAACTAGTGGTGACCACATACAATCAGTAGTAATTAAGGTTGTCAAAATCAAGTTTTTATCTTGACTCATTTTGCCTAAGTAAAAATGAAACGTAAAATTATGGAGTTTACCTCATATTAAAATAATATTAAATTTATATACACGGCCTATATATACTTATATAATATTGTAAATGCATTAATAATTTAAAATTTTAACTTAATTGTAAAGTAAAAATGTACTATATCACCATAATAAGGTGTAATATTCACAAACTTGTATCAAACTACACAGTTTACTCACCAAATCATAAAAAGTAATATCCAAAAGATTATCCAAAAAAATCAATAGTTTCACAAGTTTCTCTAGTTCAAAAATACAAGTGTTTCATCGTCATTTTCAACTTAATCAAAAGTTCAATCCTACTACAACATCATCTTTATTAAGATATTCATATTCGACTTGATTAAATTCATCTTCAAATTATAAAGAGTCTTCAATATTATAACCAAGATATGCATGAGAATAAAATTAAAAATTCCGAGAGAAGTTTTCATAGGCCAAAATATAAAATGTGATTTTTAAGACAGAAAAAGATAAAATCAGGCAAAGAGTAAAATCCAACGATTTTACACGATTTCACTGATTTCAGAGCAATTTAAATCACTTATAATCGTTCTAGAATACAATTTTATTTTAAAAAGTTTATACTTGCGATTTAACACTAAATGTTCACCTATAAACATGAAATCTATAGAGTTTAGGTTTTAAATTAGAATTTTAACAACCTTCGTAGTAATCACTTATTGTATCACATACAATCAGTTTAATTGTAACTGCTTAACCAACCTATCCTAAGATTGATTAACTAAAAACAGTTGATTGTGCTACACACTTTCTATTGCTATGTATACCTAGTTTTTGTATCTCTTCGTAATTCAATGTATCACTAGTAAAATGTTTCATAATAACAAAATGTTTCCATAATAACGCTTATCTTTATTATATATAGTCAAAAAACAATACAAACAATTTTGGTTGGGTAACTAAGAATTTACCCTTTATATCATAATGATTTTATCTATCCAATAGAAATTCTTAGACGAGTGCCAACGGTGAGATTATTTTGCCTCTAACAATTTAAAAAGATTACAAATATTATAAATGTGACAAGGAAAAGGGATATTGACATGATTTAATTTGAAGAATATATGACCTTAAATGAAGAGTTTAAGTTCATATAACACCAACTTGTGGATTAAACAAATTAAGACTGTTAAACTTACCTTGTCCAACATCTTCAATGATCATTAAACCCTTGTATTATTTATTATAAGTATACTTATAATGTCCTAAACAACCATTGAAGAATGAGTCCATCAACACCATCTCTTCCACCTCTGGAAGTGTTGATGGACCTTGAGAATGAGAACAATGGTAGAGAAACCAGAAAACTATGGGTGTTGAATCCTCCAGAGCCACCATGCATGCTGCATTGGGTCGCGGACAATATCAAGGACAGCGTATTACATTGTCCGAATCTGAACAGATTCTTTTCTCTCAAACATCAACCTTTGGATAAAACAGTGTTACCTTTGTTGCATGGTTTGTTTCCCATTCTTAAGTCATTAAAAAGCTATGATGTTGATAAGTTCAAGTGTGACGTATTGGCGGGTTTAATCCTCGCAATCTTCGCTATTCCTCAGGCTATGGGAAATGCGAGTTTGGCGAAGATGAGTCCTGAATATGGCCTATGTAAGTTGCACATTGATTTTGAAATCTCTAAGTTTTCTTAAGATGAAAAACTAAGCATTATTTGTATATTTATTCAGATACAAGTGTTGTTCCGCCTATTATTTATGCTTTGTTGGCGAGTTCGAGGGAGATAGTAATAGGACCTGTAACTGTGGATTCATTGCTACTTTCTTCAATGATTCAAACATTGAAAGATCCTGTAAATGATCCCATTGCTTATACTCATCTTGTTTTGACTGCAACTTTTTTTACTGGTGTCTTCCAAGTTGCTTTCGGATTCCTCAGGTACGCGCTATCTTCTATCAAACAACTTAATTTAGCGTATATGAAATAAGCATTTATCATATAAGTGTTTATGAAAATGTCGATTTATTTTTCTATACAGATTTGGATTTCTGGTAGATTATCTTTCTCATGCCACGATAATCGGGTTCTTGGCAGCAGTTGCCATAGGCATTGTATTACAACAATTGAAAGCGCTATTCGGAATCACCAACTTTACAAACAAAGCCGATTTAATCTCTGTGATTAAATCTCTTTGGACATCTTACATAAACCAAGTACGAAAAACAAGAACATTCACCATTGAATTTGATCTCAAATGCATTTCATTGACATTTTTCTTCATTGACTTTTTTTCAGTCAGAATGGCATCCTTACAATTTTATCATTGGATTCTCATTTTTGTCCTTCATCATATTTACTAGATTACTGGTGAGTAAATTCTCTAGAAAATTAATTATTTGATTCTCGTTTTTCTAGTCGAATTTCATCTATACTAAAGTTAAACTGTTATTGAATATTTCTAACTAGGGGAAAAGGAAAAAGAAATTCTTGTGGCTATCACACATGGCTCCTCTTCTTTCATTCATTATATCAACTGTTATAGCATATAGAGTAAATGTTCATCAACTCAAATTTGAAGACTATAAAATCGAAGTTTTAGGACCGATCAAAGGAGGTAGTTTGAATCCAAGTTCACTCAATCAATTACAGCTTGATGGTAATGGTAAATATTTAGGTGCTTTGATGAAAATAGCATTTACAGTTGCGATTATTTCAACCACGGTAAGGTGGATCGTTATTCAAATAAGCTGTTTATGCAAAAGGATTCTTGATTTCTAATTATAATGGCTTTTTTTTCTTCTGATGTTGAACTATATAATAGGAATCTATAGCTGTTGCAAGAATATATGCATCACTAAGAGGTTACAATATTGATCCAAATAGAGAAGTTCTATCCTTAGGGATAATGAACATTTTCGGATCCTTCACTTCTTGCTATGTTGCATCAGGTCAATTCTTATTGTTATTTTCTATAATCAATTTTCGGAAAAAGTGATTGATGTTGATTACTTAAGACTAGTTTATATTGCAGGTTCTATTGCTCGCACGGCTGTAAACTATAACGCTGGTTCGCAAACAACGGTGTCAAGCATAGTGATGGCGCTCACGGTGTTGACGTCGCTTAAATTTTTGACAAAACTGTTATATTTCACTCCAAAAGCAATGCTAGCAGCAATAATTCTTTCAGCTGTACCAGGACTTATTGATTATAAAAAAGCATATGAAATTTGGAAAGTTGATAAATTAGATTTTCTTGCATGTGCTGGAGCATTCTTTGGTGTGTTGTTTTCATCTGTCGAAATAGGCCTTGCAATTGGGGTCATGATATCATTTGCGAAGATAATTTTGATATCGATTCAACCTGGTGTAACGGTTATTGGAAGGTTTCCGGGAACTGATGCATTTGGCGACGTAGAACAATATCCGATGGTGATTAACATGCCCGGAGTTATGGTTGTTAGTATAAAATCTGCATGGCTTTGTTTTGCAAATGCAAGTCCTATAAGGGAAAGGATTGAGAGATGGGTGACTGAAGAAAAAGGTGAAAATGGTAAAGGAGAAAGTACCATCAAATTTGTCATTATTGATGCATCAAGTGAGTGTTCTTGGGCTAAAACTAACAAACTAATTAATTAAAAATTTCATAAATGATAATGAGTGTGTCTCTAAATATGTGTATATGGCCTAAATTTTTTATATATTATGTTGAAGGCTTGTCTTTATAATTTGATAGGTCTTGTGAGTATTGACACAGCAGGAATAGCTTCGCTGGTGGAGCTGAATAATAATCTTATGTTACATGGAGTCACGGTGAGATTCCACCACGCTTCTTTTCATTCTGCTCCGTTGCTGGTGAATTTTTTTTCTTATATAATTAGCCTAGAAGATTGGTATTAACTCTTGCTATCATTTTGTTTCAGTTATCCATTGCTAACCCGAGATGGCAAGTGATTCACAAATTAAGATTGGCTAACTTTGTAACTGAAATTGGAGGAAGGGTTTTTCTGTCTGTGGGAGAAGCTATTGATGCAATACTTAGTGCAAAAATGGCTTCCGTATAACGAACTTACTGCCCAAAACCCGTGTTTGAATCTTGAAAATACTAAAGCTCTTTCTCCTGGATACGAAAGGTTAACAAACAAACAAAAAAGTTTATGTAATTACTATCTCAAACAACACTAAAGATTAAGAGAGTCGTCTTAAATATAACGAGACATAAAATGTACTTCCTTTAGGTTAAATAATCATCCATTATCCGATTTAATTTTTGATACATTTTTTCTTTATTGTACAATCTACTTCCTTTGTTCACTATTATAAACACACAAAAAAGTGACTGGAGATAATTTGTCATAAAGGGAGAAGATTGAGAAAAAAGAGAAATTTTCAGAGAATCTGATGAGCTGAAACTTTTTTCATGACACTGATATATCTCAAGGTTCTTTTTGCAGCAAGGAAATGTTGTCTAATCCTACTGAAAAGCTTATGTTTTACCTTCTTTGACATAAGTATTTTAGAGACCATGCCAATTTTCTAAACATGGTAGCATGCCAGGGCCGGCCCAAGGACCAAGCTACCAAAGCTAGGGCTTTAGACCTCAAAAGTTTGGGCTTAAAAAAGGCCTCAAATCTTTTTCATTTAGTTAAAAATATATATAATGACACTTAAGTCACATATATTATTGTTGATGAGTTGATAAAAGATAGACCTCTTTTTCTTTTGGTATTGAGTTCAACTCTGAGTAGCATGCACTTTATCCCCATAACTCGCACCTAGCTCTTTACTTCTCATGTTTTGTACCAGCTGATGTGATTCCAGAATTGTACTTTTAACATTTCAAATTTTGACAAAATTTCATTAGCATACTTTGCTTGATACAATATCATTCCTATTGAGGTGTCTAGGAATTCCATGCCATGGAAATAAGCTAACTTTCCAAGGTCATTCATTTTAAATTCAAGCTTCATCTTAGCCTTGAATCAATCAATTTGTTTCACACAACTCCCTATTATTAATAAACGTACCCCTTCTTAGACTTTAATATAGACTCCATGCTCAACATTTCACTTTCTAAACCATTTCTCCATAAAGAACTTGTCTACTCTTTTGTTTCAGGCCCATATACTTGTTATCGGTCATACAAGGCCTTGTGTAGTTCGTACACTCTTTTTTTTTTTTTTTTTCTCTTTTACTTAAAAACTAAAGGAAAATTTTTATTCCACTTCATGGTCCTAAGAAATACCTTTTGCAATTTCAATTTTGCCTCTCCAAAACCGGAATTATATTTCTGGTACACAATTTTTTAAGTTGCATTTATGTAAAATCAGAAATATACTTCCAGTATAAATCGAAAATATATTTCTGATTTCTATGTATTTAAATGTGAAAGTTTGGTTTTTTCCAAGGCAAACTCATTATGTGCATTATTAAATTGATTGTAATGCTAATGATGCGGTGAAAATTGATTAGTTAGTAGAAATTAAGATAATTTATGTGTTGACATAATAGTCAATGTTTTTTAGATGTAATTCAATATTTATGTGATTGATTAGTCAATGATCTCGGTTGTGTGGTTGAAATATGACACGAATTTGATGGGGTGCATGGGTCAGCATGGAAACAGCCAAACTTTTTCACAGAAACCGGAAGTTTATTTTCGGTTTTGTACCAGAAGTGTATTTTCGGAATAATTTTTAACATAAAATGGGGGTGAAACTCAAAAACGAATGAATTATGTGTGGGGGCGTGCGAACCCGAAATATATTTCCAATTTCCAGAGACATTTTTGAAATTTCGCGTGGTGCGCTGAAAAAATATGGATTAGAGGCAATCCACTATTGTAGGCCAATAGAATCACTATTCTAATAGTCCCATGCATTTCTACAGGTGAGAAAATTTCATCATAAAAATCTCTTGTTTTTGCAAGAAACCCTTTACAACCGACCTTTTATTGTTCTTAACTAGCTTTCCCTCAAGATTCACCTTGAGTTTGAATTCCCATCTCACATCAATAGTCTTCTTACCAACAGGTAACTTGGTTATTTTTCAAGACTTATTATTCTCTATATATGTTACACTACTACGGAAAACACATACAATAATGGTTGTGAAACACATATAATAACGATAGTGCATCCATTGTTAGGTAGAGTGTGATTGTATGTATACTAGTTACCATAACGGGCGTGTGACAGTTGTTATATATTAGATAATGTGCTACTTATAACTATGGTTGATAGAAACAATCGTTGTAAAATAATGGAAAAGCTTTGGGTTCGAAAGCCAGCAACGCCATTAGTAGGTTTTATTATTCTGGATAACATTCTTCTTATAATAATGGATGGATTAACAACCGTTGTACTTTGTTTTTTTTATTAAAAAAATACATTTTATAGAATTCCCAATTTTGCGACCTGGATATTTTTAAATTGTATCTACCTGAAACAACAAGACACTCAAAATTACATTAGGAACCAAAATTGAAAATAGACTAAAAATTATATTACATCAATGACACAATTCCATTATGAACGAGTCCTTGTATATTACATAAAAACCATAATTGAGATAAAACAACCTAAAATCTACACATTATTACATCAAATTATAATATCTTGTTGTCTTGGGGTCTTGTCTCTTGGTGTCTTCATTTTAATCACCTATTATTTTCAAATAATAATAGTTGTTAGAAATTAAATAACATCATTGGAAATCATAACAAAAAATATAGTATAAATGAAGAATGTAAAACACTTGTTAATTTTCCCATATTCTTTCTCGATGATTGTTACGAATAGCATGCACGTCATCTCTATCAACTTCTTCATATGAATTAGACACTTGTGTTGCGTAAGAAGGAGTAGCAGTAATATCAAAGTTTTCATCATCACTATGAGTAATGTGTTTTTCTTTAAGAACAATTGACCACTTCCCCAATAAGCTCGCTGGGTCTTTCACATAAAAAACTTGTTTTGCTTGAGTAGCCATGATGAATGGTTCGGTCTTATAAATTGCCTTGTCAAAGTCAACCTGTGTGAATCCCAACTCATCAGTCTGTACACCATTGTTATTGAGGACCCACTTGCATTTTAATAAAGGCACTTTGAAAGTAACATAATCAATCTCAAAAATATCCTCAATAATACCGTAGAACACGATGGTTGTCAAAATAGGATTCTTATCTTTCAGAATAGAGAAATACATCGATTTGACCTCAACCATAAACCCACTATTTTGCATTGTGCCACGATCATCTTTTGCTTTTGTATAAAAGGAATAATTCGAAATGTCGTATGTTGTCCAAGTTATCACAGTAAATTTTGGCATGTACAACAACCATTTAAGTGTCTCGGATGCACCACCATCATTAGAAATCCTCTCTTTAAACCAGCTTATGAATTTCTTGTTATGATGTGTCAACAACCACTTGTCATGCATTCGGGGATATTTTTTTCTTTATAATTGTTTAGTTTAATTGCAATTTTGGTCCCCCTATTATCATTTTCTTTTAGTTTTGATCCCCCTATTTTAAAATCCTAAATTTTAGTCCCTTTTATTTTAGTTTTTTGAGGATTTTAGTCCCCTTGCAAATCCGAAGTCAATTTTTAATGAAATGAATCTCACATTGATGACATGTTCAACATAAATCTTAAATAAAATTAGTTTTTTTAAACATTTCACTGCTGAACTGGCACCGACACATCATTGATATGAGCGTCATTTCATTTAAAATCATCTTCGAATTTGTAGGGGGACCAAAATCCTAAAAAAACTAAAACACAGGGACTAAAATTGCGAATTTTAAAATAGGGGACCAAAACTCAAAAAAAAAAATAACAGAGGGACCAAAATTACAATTAAGCCTAATTGTTTTGTGTTCTTCTATGTATGGTTCAACTACATTAAGATTATTCAATATACATAAATGTGCTTCAAGAACTACATCTTGACTCATTGTTTAACATTTTAACCTTGAGTACATGTACCATCAAATATGTTAGCATGACGAGACTTTGGAATTCCAACACCTTCTGTTTCTGACAAATAGTTTGAACAAAACTCAACAGCTTCTTCTGTGAAATACCTTTCAACGACCAAAGCTTCCGGTCGGTGATGATTCTTCATATATCCTTAAAATATCTTCTTGTATCTCTCTATATGATACATCCACCTTAAATAAATTGGACCATAAAACCTGATTTCTATGACAAGATGATAGTGAACCATAATATCGAAAAAATGATGGAGGAAAATACATCTCCAATTGACACAATATTATTGCAGCCTCTTCTTCTAACTCATATAATTTTTTGAAATTAAGAACTTTATTACATATAGCATTGAAGAATAAGCACAATCTGGTTATAGTTACTCTTACATTTTTTGGAAGGATGCCACGGATAACCATTGGTAGACATTTTTGCATTAAGACATGACAATCATGAGATTTTAAGATAATTAACTTGAGATCTATCATTGATAAAAATTTCTTGACGCTCGAAGAGTAATCTTGGGGAACTTTGATACCTTTCAAACACTCGTAAAAACTTTTATTTTCCTTTTTAGATAGAGTGTGACATTTTGGAGGAAAATATGATCTTTTTTCTCTATCTTCTAGAGCCAATTGTTGTCTAATACCCATCACCACCATATCTAAATGGGAACTCCTACTATCTTTAGTTTTTCCAGAAATGTTTAGAAGTGATCCTATCAAACTATCACACACATTTTTCTCATGCATCACATCAAGGCAATGTCTTAAATCAAACTAGACCATTATGGAAGCTCAAAGAATATTGATCTCTCTTTCCAAATTTTTCTCTCAATGGGACCGTCTTCATTATTTCCAAAGATAACATTAAGGTGTTCTTGTCATTGATAAACTTCATCGCCAGTTAAAGTTTTAGGAGCACATATGTACTCTTGCCTTCCGTAAAAGCCTTCCGTGATTTAGGATGATTGGGTTTGAGAAATTTCTGATGCCCAATGTAAATAGTCATTTTTCAAAACTCAAGTTGGTGAAAACATGTATCAGATTCACATATAGGACACACTTTATATCCTTTGACACTGTATCTAGCCAAATTTCCATATAGAGGAAGGTCGTTGATTGTGCAAAATAACATTACACGCATCTTAAACTTTTCATCGGAATATGCATCATCAATGTCAACACCTTTATTCCACAAAAGTTATAAATCATCAAGTAATGGACTTAGATAAACATATATGTCGTTTTCAGGTTGTCTTGGTCCAGAAATCATCATACTTAACATCATACACTTACGCTTCATGCTCAAACAAGGAGATAGGTTGTAAATCGTGAGAAGAACATGCCACAAAGAATGGTTAGTACTCATATTACCAAAGGGGTTCCTTCCATAAGTGGAAAACCCAAGCCTAAAGTTTCTTGGCTCAAGGCCAAAATCTGTAAACAATGAATCAATTTTATTCCATTGGAAAGAATCAGCTACATGGTGAATGTTTCCATCACATTTTCTTCCGTCTGCATGCCATCTTATATTTGTATCAATTGCATTAGAAAAAAATCTCTTAAACCTTGAAATTATTGGCAAGCACCATAACACTTTAGTAGGAGGGCGCTTCTTACTGATATTGTCATTGTCATTACTATTGTTGTTCTTCAACTTGTAGCGTGAATCACCACATTCTGGACATTGATCCAAGTTTTCATACTATTTCCTGTATAATATGCAATCATTAGGGCATGCATGTATTTTGACATACTTCAACCCTATTGGACACAAAATTGTCTAGGCATCATAACAACGATCCAACAAATTGTTATCTTCTGGTAGCATTTGTTTCAACAAATCAAGCAATTATGTGAAACTTTTATCCGACCACCCACTTTTTGCCTTCAGATTAAAAAAATTTAACAAGACGGAAAATCGTGTAAAACTGATGCACCCCTTATATAAAGGCGCATCTTTGGCACTGCATAGATTATCATAAATATGGACTTTTAGATAAGACGATTCTACCACACACACATAAACAAGTTTTCAACTTATTTTTCCTAAGAAAAATTTTTCAAAAAACACTTTTAAGTCATGTCATATGAGTTATGAGTTGTCAAAAAAATTATGGGTAACTTTTTTCTCTTGTCAATCGATTGGGACAATTCAAAAATATGCCCAAAGCGATAAGGACAGACCCTTAATGATGGACAACAACTAAATATATTTCCTTTCCTTTTTAAGCTTATTAATCAATTAATTTAGGCCTGCCAATCGATTCGTGTATGTTCACAATCAATTGGCAAGTCATAAATGGTCCTATAACTTTTTCATTTTCCTACCAAGCTCTAGCCTATAAATAGAGGTCCCTTTCCACATAATTTTACATCCATAAATGTGATCTCATTTCTCATATCTCATTAACTCTATAAAAAAAATTACTTTCTTTCACTAAAAGTTTTGTCGTAGTGCTTTTCGAGAAAGTTGTTTTGCGAATGAGGAAGTTGTAATTCTGGAAGGTTAGTTTTGTAAGTTCACTAGGGAAGTTTGTTTGTACCTTGGTTGAACATTTTATCCATATAAGGATAGTTTAGGTCCGAATCTAAACATGTGAAAAGATTTTGTTTGGGGATAATGTGATCAAGTCTCAATTTAGATTCTTGGTTAGCCCGTATAAAACCAATTTTAGGTTCAAGCTTTACCCGATGTTAAAATCTCTTAAGGTTCAAGATCATCTCGTGACAAAATCTTTGTTTGAAGCTTGAAGACTAATCGCTTCAAGTTTTTTGTATAAAGGAGACTTATCGCTTCAATCCACGGTTTAGAAGGAAGACTCGCCACTTCTCACGTGTTTGATGTTTGGATGGAAGTTAGACACAAACTTCATTTTTCTTGTATAATGGGGGTTCGAGAGATCATCCTACTAAAAGCTCTTAGGTTTATTTGATACTCTCAAGATCAAATTTTAGGGATATGACTAAATCTTTTTTTATTGAACTTGTATAATTCCTTGGTGTCTTATCTCTTCCCTTAGCTCTTTATTTTCTGCACTTTAACTTCTGCAATTTTATTTTTCCTCTGCTTGATTATAAACTTTTTCCAAAAATATTTTCAAACTCTGATTTTGATTCGAAAAGTTTTTCAAACTAAAGTTTTCTTGAAAAAGAGAATTCATCCTCTCTTGTGTGTGAAGTCACATGTCCAACGGATGGATGTACAAAGTGAAGGAAAATCCTAATGATGAAATAATCAAGCATAAGGCTTGATTAGTTGCAAAGTGATTTTTGCAAAGATAAGGCGTAGACTTTGAAGAAGTATTTGGATCAGTGGCTAAAATTGAAACCATTAGGCTTGTTGTTGGTATTGCAAATAACAACAATTGATCGATCTACGAATGAATGTCAAATCTGCATTTTTTAATGGTCCTTTGGAATAGGAGGTGTATGTGTCACAACCACATGGTTTTGTTATAAAAAAATTAGGAATCCAAGCTCTATATAATGAGGAAAGGACTATATGTGCTGAAGCAAAAACCAAGAGTTTGGAACAAAAGAATTTATGGATTTCTAATGGAGATAGAATTTGATAAATATGTATCCGAACATGGTGTGTATGTGACGAAGGATACAAGCAAAAGAGATCATCGTATGTCTTTACATCGATGATTTATCTTTAGTGTAATCAATTACATGTATGGAAAGTTTGTTTTTCTTTTAGTTGGTTAGCTATATCGATGTGGGTTGTTGTATATAAACCCTATGTTGAGTCATTAATGAATAGAATTATTGTTCACCCTAATTCTCTGTAATTCTCTCACTCCTTTCATTATTCATTTGTTCATCATTTCATCTTGTGATTGAATTCTCTCCAACAATTACCTACGCAAACAAAAGATGTCTCATATGAAAGATAATGTCAACTCATCCCTAATGTCGCCTTAAATTACTAAGCGAATTATTGCTCGCTTAGCGATTTTGCTCTTGCAAAATGTGAAGCGCCTTCAACTCTTTTGTTTTTTTGTTTCCTTTGATTTCGCCTAACAAATCAACTATTATGTTTTCCTTCAATTCTCTAACTTGGCTCGCTAATGAAAAGTTATACAAATAATGATATGTGATTTATAAAAAATGATATGTGATTGATAATTGAAAAATAATAAAGTATTGAATTTAACCTCATAACGATTAAAAACCATTAAAATTCAGTAACCAGGAGATCTCTGCAATCGTTACGCACCATAGAAATGGATGGCTTCCATGTCATTCACTTGTCACGCTCTCTTTAATTCAAAGTAAAGTAGAGACTATGGAGGGCCTAATTAGAGTGCTCTTCAAAAACTCGTCTAGATTCAATGTATCTGGAAGCTCTAGTGTTGGTACAGGAGTACTTAATTACTCGACCAAACACAATCTGTTTAGGTGCTTTGGTTAGTTCATAGACCAAGATTCCTTTCGATTCAATTCAACCCCTATATAAGCAAACATAGTCTATTATGTATTATTAGTTCATTTCTTTTAATAATTTTTGAAATTTAATGAAATTTTTTTATATATCAAACTATCGTTTCTCTTTGTGATAACTTCTTTTATGAGTATTAATTTAATATGTGTTTAAATGTTGACATTAGAAGTGATGAAATTATTTCAAAAATGCTTATCTATGAACTAAAGGAGTAATGTCATTCCACAATCAACAACAATGAGTGATGATGTAATCACTTTTTAAATAAATTACAATTTCCTTCTTTTCTTTCATATTACTTTTTTGAGTAATGCTATTTATTACGAAGAAAATTAGAGAAGAAATGCAAGAATGAACACAAATCACTATATTATAGAGAAATTTTTAATTTATTTTTAATTTTATTTCCTTTTTAATAGGAATCGTGGGGTGGTGGTGATAATGAATGGTTGAGATTTATTCCTGCCTTTCTTGTTTTTATGTTTTCTTAACAATTAGCATTTTCCTACTTTTTTTTTTATCTTTCTTTCATTCTATACAATTCTTTCTCTCTTCTATTTAATTATAAAATTAAATATATTTTTAGTCTTTTAAATATAATAATTTTTTCATCTCTCTAAATATATTTTTAATAATATAGATTATAATTTTGTTTAAATAAAATAATATTTGTACAGGAGAAAAATCTACTATTGATCTATATATTTTTATATACGAAAAATAGTATTTATGATCCAAATATTTTAATTCAAAAATAGTATACGGGAAAAAATCTATTATTGATCTCAATATTTTTATATATAAAAAGTTACTATTGATTCAAATATTTTTTGGTAAATGATACCTAAACAAAAATAATAGGGTTACATATACAAATTCCCCCTGTAATGTTAGCGAGTTTAGGTTTTATCCCCTGGTAAAGTTTTTTTTGTAAAACAAACCTTGTAATTTTCAGATTCTCTCACTATAGCCCCTATTGAGCCCAGATTCCATTTTTGAATGACTTGGCAGTACATCTGGATTTTAATTTTATTTTGATTTAATTTTTATAAGCCACGTGGAATTTTCAATTATTTTAATTTTTTTATTCTTTTTTTATCTACGTTTATATTTTTTTTTTACATTTTTTAAAATTAGTTTTATTAATATTTTATAAGAAGATCTATTTTACAAATTAATTATTAAAATTTAATTTGGGTCTCTTTGAACCCATGATATTTACACACACAATTATACTTTCGGCCCATTACTCGAGCCTATTTTAAAGTCATTAATAGCCATGTATTTTTGTATTATATACACTCATATCATCTTCTTCAAAAACGATGTGGGACTCCAAAAATACTGAGTTATTTGTTCATCACTGCTGTGCAATATAAGAAGCTGGCCACTTGAAACACCAACCAAAGCAACTGTGCTGTGTACATGCAACGAGGGCCACTTTCCACACCAAAGACATCATTATGGATAGTGCCATGCTTCCAAATAATAAAATGAGGAACCACTATTCTGGTACTGTCTTATAAGCCTTCATGAGTCTACCAAGATGCGCAGTCCACAACATATTTACAACTTGTCAATTTTGGTATAATGGTTGTTGTGTTGTGCCCACTAAAGTTAAACAAAATGTTTTTTTCTATTGTCTATTTCAAGCTAGTAATTACAAGTCAATGATAAACTTGATTAGCTTTAACTTTTACTGATTTAACAACTCCATTCATTTTCTTTTTCTGTATAATTAGGATGTTTCTATTTAGTATTGTTGTCAATTTCATCCCAGTAGTTCTCAATTCAATCCAAGTTACACTTCAAAATTAGCAAATAGTTAATTACCAGATTCATTTTTAATGGCCATTGGCAAAGATGTTTCAAGAACAATGACTCCACCCTGCCCAGCAATATTAGTTATTAACAATGAGGGGAGATTGGTTACTAGACCTCAATTTTGCAGAATTTTTTCCTATGAAATTTGTTGCTTAGTATCAATTACTACTGCAGATTGTTTTATGATGCCTTGATATGAGCATGGTCTATCTTGCCTTTTTGATAGTTGATGAACAGCAGCAACCTGAAGCCCTTTGTGTTGCCTCAGAAGTCCCACATCGTTTGATTAAAAATTAGAGTTGATGTTTATATAGCAATGAAACATAAGAGCAAATGAATTAAAATATACTGTAAGAGTAAGTGGGCCATTAACTATCTGGGCTAAGACCCAAATATTTATTTTGATAATTAAAAAAAAATTCTAAAAATCATTAATAAAAATGATTTTAGAATTTAAGAAAACGTAAAATAAAAATTTAAATAAAAAATTAATACGAAAATTTAAAAAATTAAATAAAAACTTGGGTTATTACCATTTTTGCCCCCTGCCATATAGGCGACTTTTGGTTTACCACCCTGTAATTTTTTTTTTTGCAAAACTAACCTTGCCAAATGAAGATTCTGTCGTTTTAGACCTCGCCAGCAAATGGCACATGTCATTTGCATATGTGGCATGCTGATTGTGTAATTCTTATATTTTTTTAATTTTTTAAAATTCAAATATGCTGACGTGTAATTATATTTTTTATATTTTATTATTTTTAATTCCACGTCATATTTATTTTTTTATTTTTTTATTTTTTATTTTTTTATTTTTTTTTAAATATATATATTTTTTAAATATATATATTTTTTAAATATATATATTTTTTAAATATATATATTTTTTAAAATATATTTTTTTTAAATTATTTTTTTTACGAATATTTTTTTTGTCAAATAAAATACTTGCGGATTTTTCTACGGATTTTAAAATACCTGCGAATTTACCTACGGAATTTAAAATAACTGCAAATTTACCTGCGGATTTACCTACAGAATTTAAAATACCTGCAGATTTACCTGCGGATTTTCCTACGGATTTTAAAATACCTGCGGATTTACCTACGGATTTTAAAATACCTGCGGATTTTAATATACCTGCAGATTTACCTGCGAATTTTCCTACGGATTTTAAAATACCTGCGGATTTACCTACGGATTTTAAAATACCTGCGGATTTACCTACGGATTTTAAAATACCTGCGGATTTTCCTACGGATTTTAAAATACCTGCGGATTTACCTACGGATTTTAAAATACCTGCGGATTTTAAAATACCTGCGGATTTTAAAATACCTGCGAATTTACCTACGGGTTTTAAAATACCTGCGGATTTTTAAAAAAAAAATAATTAAAAAAATATATTTTTTTTAAAAAAATATATTTTTTTTAAAAAAATAATTAAAAAAAAAATTTGAAAAAAAATTAATAAAAAAAAATCCACGTGGAAATAAAAAAAAAATCAAAATAAAAAAATATAATTCCACGTCAGCTTAGCTAAAATTAAAAATAATAAAAAAGAAAAAAAATACCACTAAGCACGCCACATAGGCTTTGGGCGTGTGCCATTTCCTGCCAAGGTCTAAAAAAACAGAATCTTGAAATGACAAGGTTACTTTTACAAAAAAAATTTTTACAGGGAGGTAAACCAAAAGTCGCCTATATGGCAGGGGGGAAAAATGGTAATAACCCTAAAAACTTAAATAAATTCCACGATCTGGAATGTACGGGGGCTATATCCAAGGAATCTGAAAATTACAAGGGGGTTTTTAAAAAAAATCTTTTACAGGGGTCTAAACCAAATCCCCCTAATATTACAAGGGGGATTTGTATATTTAACCCAAAATAATATTTGTATACGTGAAAAAATCTATTATTGATGTATATATTTTATATACGAAAAATGATATTTATGATCCAAATATTTTTAATTCAAAAATTGTATACGGAAAAAAATCTATTATTGATTTAAATATATTTATATATGAAAATTTACTATTGATCCAAATATTTTTGTAAATGTACCTAAACAAAAATAATATTTGTATACGGGAAAAATTTTATTATTGATCTGTATATTTTATTATACGAAAAATGGTATTTATGATCCAAATATTTTTTATTCAAAAATTATATACGGGAACAAATTTATTATTGATCTAAATATTTTTATATATTAAAATTTACTATTGATCCAAATATTTTTTGTAAATGATATCTAAACAAAAACAATAATTGTATTCGGAAAAACAAGCTATTATTGATCTATATATTCTTATATAGGAAAAAATGATATTTATGATCCAAATATTTTTTGTTCAAACATGGTATACGGGAAATTTTATTTTATTGATCTAAATATTTTTTTTATACAAAAATTTACTATTGCTCCAAATATTTTTGTAACAAAATAATATTTGTATACGAAAAAAATTTATTATTGATATAAATATTTTTATATACAAGAAATGGTATTTATGATCAAATATTTTTGATCCAAAAATTGTAAACATGAAAAATATATTATTGATCTAAATTTTTTTCTTTTTTAACCTTATATATTTAAAATAAATATATCACGTAAACAAATGTGCGTGACAGACTAGAACGCATTTGTATGCACGAGTTTATTACAAGTTAAGTGATTAAAAATTTTACGACTTTCTACATAACGTTGAAAAAAATTAAGTACAGTTGATACAGATTATAACTCTCTAGCACAAATAAAAGTATGTGTTGATAAAAACTTTTAAATCGTGATGAATTATCTAACAAAAGTTATATATAAAATAAATTATTGTTAAATATTAAAGAACTAAACTTTTAACAAAATAAATAAAATAAAATAAATGAATGATTTAAAATTTGATATAAAAATATATAATAGAATACATAACAATTAGAAAAATTAAAAAAAGAACATAAGTAAACATAAAAATTATTTAAAAAACAAAAAAATGCAGTATTTAAAATTTATATTAAGTACAAAAATTCAAAAATAATTTAATTGTGGAGAACACTTATAATAATTTGATGGAAGCAATAGAGAAAAACCATGAATGAAGCTAGTGCGATGAAACATATTCTTATCACATATGAAGAAGCTTCAAGTCAAGCCATCAACTTCCATAAGTTAGAATTATATTGTAGTAGGAATGTTGATTCAGTTATTAAAAACTTATTGGTTGATTCTTTAGGAGTGCAATAAGTCTTGGGTACTGGTAAATATCTTGGAGTTCCTTCTATGATTGGGAGAAGTAGAAAAGCTACTTTTAAGTTTGTTAAAGATAAAATTTGGAAGAAAATAAATTCCTAAAGCAACAGAAGTCTATCTTAAGCAGGGAGAGAAACTCTTATTAAATATGCTCTTCAATTCATCCCGACTTACATCATGAATATTGTCTAACTACCTTCCTCCTTAAGTTATGAAATTGAGAAAATGGTGAACTCATTTTGGTAGTGTCATAAAAGAGATAGAGCTAAAGGTATTCAATGGCTATCATAGGACCAACTGTCTATGCCTAAGAACGTCGGTGGTATAGGATTCAAAAGTATTAGCGTATTCAATTATGCTATGCTCAGTAAACAAGCTTGGAGCCTCATGACAAATCCAAACAATCTGGCAACTCGTCTCTATAAGGCTAGGTATTTTCCCAACTACGATTTTTTGAATTCTGAGATCGGGCAAAAACCTAGCTATGTGTGACAAATAGTGGCAGAGCCAGGAATTTTAGGCAACCTGGGCAAAAACTTTACACCATTGATTATTCATTTGTTTTAATTTTCACACCTTATTTTTAATAATTTTGCCCTTGGTTTATCTAAAAATCGACTATTAAATTGAGGGGAGTACAAAGAAAATAAGGGTTGAGCCCGAGCTTGTGCCCGGGCTAACTAGGCCTTGGAACCGCCCCTGGTGGCGAAGTATTTAGAGTTCCAAGTTTTGGGCCCAAAGTGATTCCATGACAACACATCAATTGTTAATCCTTTGCCAGATAATCAGGTTGTGGAAAATCTTAAAGTTTCAGATCTGCTAAGCTTGAATGGTAAATAGTGGAATTTGAACTTGATTTATCCTTTAGTGGGGGTGGAGTTGCGCAAAAAATAGTCAATACTCCTTTATTTGAAGCGGTTTAGGTGGATAAATTAGTCTGGAATCTTGAAAAGAATGGTAGGTTTACTGTGTGTAGTGGTCATCGTTATTGGATTAACAAAGCCATTGACACCTCCCTAAGATTGATGAGAAATGGGACTTGATTTGGAAGATGAAAAACCCCAAGGGTCAAGAATTTCCCTTGGCACTTATGTAGGAATTGTGTTCCTACTAGAATGTGCCTTCTAGACAAAGGTGTCGGGTGCCCTTCTAGTTGTGTTATGTGTAGGGTTGGATATGAGAATAATACCCACTTGTTTTTCCAGTGTCCAGAGAGTATCGAATGTTGGGAGAAAGTGGGGATTTAGTGTACGCTGCAGCAACTGATCAACAATGGAGAAGATTTTGCTTCTATTGATTTTTTTCTTTTTGTAGGTCTCTAATCAAGAACATCAGACAGTTTTCTCAATTATTTTGTGGAGCATTTCAAAATGTAGAAATAACGCTTTATGGAATCTTAACAAGGACTCTCCAAACACTATTTGCATTCGAGCTACGCACATTTTGTCATGATGGAAAGATGCCCAACAGACTAAAACCAACATTACTCCTCTATCGCAATCGACAACTGATATTAAGTGGAGTAAACCTTGGTTTGGTCGGTTAAAATACAGCATTGATGCATCTTTATCTAATAATAAGGTTGGAATAGGTGCTTGTATTAGAAATGGTGAAGGTCTTTTTTGTTACAGTCCGGACGGGGTGGATTTCGCGTAGTACTGATGTTGACATTGGTGAAGCCTTAGGTCTCTTGACTTCTATCAAATGGGTGCTTGATCTTGGTTATGATAATGTGGATTTCTAGTTGGATGTTAAAAATGTTGTGGATAGTGTGATCACTCCAAAACCAAACGACTCAGATTTTGGCGTTATTTCTCGCGAATGTAATCACATATTGACTGAGTCATTTAGAAACTTTCATGTTAAGTTTATTAGGAGACAAACTAATGAGGTTGCTCATGCTTTAACAAGGATATCTCTATCTCTTGCTAGTCTTCACATTCTTAATAATATTCTAACATGTATCTAAAATATTATTATTAATAATATGATTTAAATCTTTTACTATAAAATAAAATCACAAAACATTGTTGAATCAAGAATATAAACAAAACTCAAAATTAAAACCTTAATAAAAATGCACAATTCCAATTCAAAACCTAAGGACGACAAATATCCAAAATGAAAAAACTTTCACATTTAGTTGTTTTCCAACTACAAGTAGATACATTTTCATATCCAACCAGTATAGGAATGCTCAAATTAACCAGTTTAAAGGTTTATCCATATCCATATGCAAATTCATGAAAAGAAAGTTATACGTTAAAAAAAACATTAAAGACAGTCTAAGATCCAGCAAGCAACAATTAAGCAATTTCATGTCAGTGTATGTGGAAATACTATAATTAGTATAAGGGTTATTACCATTTTTGCCCCCTGCCATATAGGCGACTTTTGGTTTACCCCCCTGTAAATTTTTTTTTTGTAAAAGTAACCTTGCCATTTCAAGATTCTGTTTTTTTAGACCTTGGAGGAAAATGGCACACGCCCAAAGCCTATGTGGCGTGCTTAGTGGCATTTTTTTTCTTTTTTATTTTTTTTAATTTCAGCTAAGCTGACGTGGAATTATATTTTTTTATTTTGATTTTTTTTTATTTCCACGTGGATTTTCTTCTTTTTTTTAATTTTTTTCAAAAAAATATTTTTTTTTAAATAATTTTTTTTTTAAAAATATTTTTTTTAAATATTTTTTTATTTTATTTTTTTAAAAAAAATTTGTAGGTAAATCCGCAGGTATTTTAAAACCCGTTGGTAAATCCGTAGGTATTTTAAAATCCGTAGGGAAATTCGCAGGTATTTTAAAATCCATAGGTAAATCCGCAAGTAAATCCGCAGGTAAATCCGCAGGTATTTTAAAATCCGTAGGTAAATCCGCACGTAAATCTGCAGGTATTTTAAAATCCGTAGGTAAATCCGCAGGTAAATCTACAGGTATTTTAAAATCCGTAGGTAAATCTGCAGGTATTTTAAAATCCGTAGGTAAATCCGCAGGTATTTTTTTCAATATTTATGTGTTTTGAATTTGAATAATATTAAAATAATTAATATATATATATATTACGTTAAAATAAAAAAAATATATTATGTTAAATAAAAATAAAAAAAATTTTAAATTTTTTTTTAAAAAAAATTTTTAAAAAATAAATATGACGTGGAATTAAAAATAATAAAAAAATAAAAAATATAATTACCTGTCAGCATATTTGAATTTTAAAAAATAAAAGAATTACACAATCAGCATGCCACATATGCAAATGGCATGTGCCATTTGCTGGCGAGGTCTAAAATGACAGAATCTTCATTTGGCAAGGTTAGTTTTACAAAAAAAAAATTTACAGGGGGTAAACCAAAAGTCGCCTATATGACAGGGGGCAAAAATGGTAATAACCCTTAGTATAATTAGAAGAAAAAAAACTAACATACACTTAAACTTATGACACATGTTAAAATACTATAATTAGAAGAAGAAAAAAACTAAATATAATTAAATGTAATAGAGTAATATTTAAAGTTTTAACATATTGAATGTACATGTTTCAAAAAAATATTTTTATAAATAATTTATTAATTTGTATCCTTGATATATATATGTTAGTTTTTTTCTTATTTTATTTATATTTTTATGTTAGTGTCGATGTAGTGTTAGGAGGGCTTTGGCTAATATGCATAAGGATTTCACCATGCATAATCCTACATAAGCTATTGGATCATGTTTTTAATCTAGTATTGAGTATTGAGTATTGAGTAATAACAATTGATGTCTAAAATTTGATCTAATGATCTAATAGTCCATAATAATCTATGCACGTTGCATAGATTTTTATCTATACACGGTAACTGCACCCGTGTTAGGAGTGCTCCTGAATTACTTTCAATCTAAAAGAATTATATTAGACTTCAAATAAAGTTATTGACAACAATTTTATTCGACAAAAGAGAACAAAAAAAAAAGTATTAAATTGTACCAAAAGTGTCAAATTCTGACCAAGATTCTGCTGTGTACCAAACAATTATTAAATAAGTATTTTATTCCTTTGCATTATCAAACAATCCTTTTCCCTTCTATATAAACCAGTTCAAAACATCTCGTCCTTCACCTTCAAAACCAAGTTCATCACAGGTAAGTTAAATTTCATGAGAGTTTACTAACATCAATTTCACGTGACGAGTTCACCCAAACACTTCAATATGACATCTTCAACAGTCGATACCTGCAAATCTGATGATTTGCAGGTTGACATTGAGAAGAACTTGCCACAGGATGTAAGGTCTCAGTGGATTCTTAATGCTCCTGAGCCTCCAAGTCCTTGGCATGTAGCTGCAGATTCTGTGAGGAAAACAGTTTCTAATTTTAGAGGCAAAGTTTCCTCTCTAAGTGATCGATCTTGCGGTACAGTCCTTCTTTCAGCTTTGCAGGTTGTTTTTCCTATTCTTGTTTGGGGCAGAAGCTACACTGCTGCTAAATTTAGGAAGGACTTTCTTGCTGGACTCACTATTGCTAGTCTATGTATTCCTCAGGTAATTTTAATCCATTGACCCGTTGACTCATACTCGCGCTCTAGAGGCTTGAGACCCGAGAGTGTGCTCATCTCAAGGTCTCAAATTCGAATTCTGTTAAGTGCTAACAGTTTTTATGTTGAGTCAGTCCAGTCAGAGTCTCCCTCAGATTAGTCTCTGCGTGATACCGAGGTATTTGAATCGAACTAAATGGTTTCATGTTTCAATGCAGAGCATAGGATATGCAACATTAGCAAACCTTGCTCCTCAATATGGACTATGTAAGTTACTTAAAATTTTATTTTGATATGTTAATTCTTTTTTTTTCCTTCTCGGTTATTATAATTTAATCGAACGGTATGGAATGAAATGGAATAGATACGAGCGTTGTTCCGCCGCTGATCTACGCTGTAATGGGAACTTCGCGAGAGATAGCAATTGGTCCTGTGGCAGTGGTTTCGCTGTTGTTATCATCAATGGTACAGAAGCTAGTAGATCCTTCTACTGATCCAGTTGGTTACACAAAGCTTATTTTTCTTACAACTCTCTTTGCTGGTATCTTTCAAACTTCATTTGGACTATTCAGGTGAAAAATTACTATAAGCTCTTTTGTTTTTAACTTTTATATGTGTAGTCAATATTTGAGAAACTGTTTGTTTTGTTATATAACAGGTTGGGGTTCCTTGTGGATTTTCTGTCACATGCTGCAATTGTTGGATTTGTAGCAGGAGCTGCAATTGTGATTGGGCTTCAACAGTTGAAGGGACTGTTTGGAATCACTCATTTTACAACCAAAACAGACATAATCTCTGTCTTGAAAGCTGTTTGGGAAGCATTTCATAATCCTGTATACATACAACTTTCCCTATCTATTCACTTTTTCTTATTTTTTCTATAAATAGCATATAAATATATTATCCAAAAAGTCAATGTTAACTTTTTTATACTACCACACAAAAATTATAACTGTCTTTCATTCCTTTTTGACTTTTTTCTTTTTTGAAAGTATTTTTTAGAACATATTATTATTACTAACATGTTGGTAAGATCCAGCTCAATAGACAAATATCAATATTGTTATGTTGGACACCTTATCCTGTGTTTAAACTCGGGATTTCACAGTTGTGTGTGTGAGTTTCTGGTGGTTATTATCGCTTCATCTATAGACTAGTTGTACGCGTAGATTTTTTGTGGTTATTGTCACTTCATGTACCGACTAAAAAAACGTTAATATTAGCATAAATTGAATTACGTGCAGTGGAACCCTCATAATTTTATCCTGGGAGGATGTTTCTTGGCGTTCATCCTAACAACTAGATTTCTGGTGAGTGTTATCGTTGAACTACATATAGCTAGTTTTGGTTTTAATTTAATTTCCTCACATTCATGCTCAATATTATATTGCATAATTGATTTTCAGGGTAAAAGGAAGAAGAATCTGTTCTGGTTGGCATCAATTGCACCACTTGTGTCTATTGTACTCTCAACTCTAGTTGTTTATCTAACTCGAGCGGATAAAAATGGCGTAAAAATTGTGAAACATGTCAAAGGAGGACTCAATCCAATCTCCATCAATCAGTTAGACTTTAACAGTCCACATGTTGTCGATGTTGCCAAAATTGGACTCGTTGTCGCTGTTGTTGCCCTTACTGTAAGTAATCACTTTCATTTCAATCCCTTCGTTTGAAATTAGTATTTGTTTGTTTCATTTCGTGTTAAATTCTATCAATATTATAGGAATCTGTTGCTGTTGGACGATCTTTTGCGTCGATCAAAGGATACCAGCTCGACGGAAACAAAGAGATGATGTCAATAGGCTTCACAAACATCATAGGATCTCTCACCTCGTGTTATGTTGCAACTGGTACTAATAGTCATTTTACAACAGTTTTCAAGAAGATTGAAATTTCGTTTGAGATTAAAAAAATCAAATTCTTACTTTGTTAACTTCTGATGTGTATATTGGCAGGTTCATTCTCTCGAACCGCGGTTAATTACGCTGCTGGATGTGAAAGTTTAATATCAAACATTGTGATGGCAGTTACAGTGATGATATCGCTACAGTTTTTGACAAATCTGTTGTATTATACACCAATTGCTATCATTGCATCAGTTATCCTCTCTGCTCTACCAGGACTCATAGACATAACTGAAGCATACAAAATTTGGAAAGTTGACAAGCTTGACTTTCTTGCTTGCATTGGAGCCTTCTTTGGTGTACTCTTTGCTTCCGTCGAGATTGGTCTTCTAGTCGCGGTAATCATTTCTCAATTCCTGACATGACTTCACTATAATACTATTCATGAATAAAAGTTTAGAATGAGACTTCTTCAGATAAAATATATCACATATAACCAGAAGTCCAGAACCATCTTTAAGGCTGTGTAAGATGAACTACAGCACAGAGCCTCAAATTTTTCAATTGAAATTATGGTTAAATACGGCCTCATAATAGATGTGTCATGGTTAAACCATAAAATTAATGAGACACAACCCTGTCAAAAAGACAATAATGGTTTGGTCTATTTATGAAGTCAATGACACTACGAGTGGATATGTCGCAACTTAGTTCTATACTATTTAAGTGTATGTTTTGATATATCCAAACTTAGAAATTTTAACTCAATTATTCATCTAAACTCATTGGTGATGGCATGTGTTTGGACATAACTTTTCCATGTTTTATATTATAAAGTAAGGTTATTATTCTCCACTACATTACAGGAACAACATTTTTGGCACTAAGTGTGATGCAGAATGGATATGCAGCATTAAAAAATCCCACTTGTTTGGACGCATTAATCTTGAAAACTATAGCCACCTATTGAATTAACTCATTTAGAATATGATTTTCCTAAGGTTGCTATCACACATAAAAAGTTTTCAAGTATCAACACTTTATGGTGTGAGGTCAACTATAGTGTACCTTGGTTGGAATTAATAATGGAATTTATAGTGCAGTAGCTTTCTCTTTTGAATTAAATCATAGCTTAGTTAGGCATAATTAATTGACATTAATATAATTAAAATTTTGGATTATCTTAATTGGCAGGTGGTAATATCTTTTACAAAGATAATTCTGATATCGATTCGACCAAGCACAGAAACTTTAGGAAAACTTCCAGGAACTGATTTATTCTGTGATGTTGATCAGTATCCTATGGCAATTCAGATTCCGGGTGTTATCATAATACGTATGAAATCCGCGTTGCTTTGCTTTGCAAATGCCAATTTCGTTAAAGAAAGGTATTAATATATTTATGACTTATGAGTATAAAAATAAAACTAGCATGCATGGTCTGATTAATTAATTATGTTCGATTTTGATTTCAAGAATCATCAAATGGGTTACTCCGAAAGAATCAGAAGATGACAAGGGAAATTCAAAGAGTACAATTCAACTCGTAATTCTTGACACCTCGAGTAAGATTTCTATAATTTTGTTACAATAATATCTCTGAACCGTACAATATTGACTCTGCCGCATAAAAAACATGCGGCAGAATAAATCATATAATAAAACAATCTGATATCTGATATGTTGTTGTAGATTTGGTGAACATTGACACTTCTGGAATTGCTTCTTTGGAGGAACTGTACAAGAATTTGTCTTCACATGGGAAACAGGTAAATTTATTTTAGTTAAAATGGTGTTTCATGCATGTTTCATTAGTTTGTGAATGAATACAATGAACTTATATCTTTTTTTGTTATGATATATGGATAAGTTGGCGATTGTGAATCCGAGGTGGCAAGTTATACACAAGCTAAAGGTGTCGAAGTTTGTCGACAAAATAGGTGGGAGAGTTTATCTGACTGTTGAAGAAGCTGTTGTTGCAGGATGCAAGAGTAACCAGTTCTGATAAATTGTTGTAAATTATGAATAATGGTTACTACTAGTACCTTATAGTTCAACTTTTTTTTCTTGTGTTTTCTTGTATAATTAGGAGATGCATATGTGTGTGTAAAATAAGATTCCTGGTTTTCTGTGTTGGATTTCCTGTCCCGAGTTTGGTGTGCACGAAATGGGACATTGGAATAAGTTATGTACTAAATTTGAAATTCATGTTAGAGATGTATGATAAGTTTATGTACATGTATATATTAGCAATAAATAAATTAACCACTGCATTTGGTATCCTGCCCATGCAAAACTAAAACTATAAAAGACTTTTTATATGGCTTAGGGATCTTTTTAAGTTAAAAATGAACATATAAAAAAAAGTAGGATTTTTTATTTTGAAAAGAAGTATTACATGACTTAGACATGTGTAGAATATATAGTAAACTTCTTTATCATAGATGGATTGACACAGTCGAGTTTTTGAAAGAAAAGGAATAATAAGCGGTAAATCTAGAACAAAATACAAGGTTGCAAGCGCAAAATCTGTTAGATAAGCTAGAACTCATCCGGAAAAGAAAACTTTAAATTTTATTATAATGAAAGATAATCTTTAAAGGCCTTTAATCCAAAACAGAATTAAATAAATAAAACAAATAAACAGAAATTGTTGAAGTTGTAGAAAATAGTAAAATTTTGTTTTCAGACCTGCAACGAAAAAGTATATTACGAATCATTCTGACATCGGATGTCAAACTTGTGCAAATCTTATCGAACCGTTCCACGCGTGGCTTCTTCTTCAATAAGCACAATTGGCCTTCCTACATCAGTCTCCTTCACTTTTGAAGAACTCAACCCCGAGTTATCTTCTTAATAAAGAGCTTCATCTGGCAGCATCTTGCTCTAAGTACCAAATAGAAACCTTTTCTTACGCAGAAACACCATCGCATCTTCTCCCACATTGAAAACTTCAATTCCATGTGTTAATCTCGCATAGGAGGCAAATCGTTTGGTAGCTCATCTGTGGTCAACTCCTTGAAATTCTTTAGGAACCCCTAACACTTCTTCTGAAATTGTTGTTTTATCCTTTACATCACTCACCACCTCTTAGTCAGTACTGGACATAAAAATTCAGTTTCTTTAGTAGCCTCATCAAGCTCCTTTTCACTCTGTGTCATCACCAAGAAACTAGACTTTTTTTCTTCTGAATTCTTATCAAAGTACAAAATAGAAGCCATAGCAATTTTATGTGTGCCCCATATAAACATCATCACGTTAACCTATCGTCGATAAGTGATATCATTATCAAACTGCCAAGGTCTACCAAGTAAAATATGACAAACATCCATATTAAGAACATCACAAAGTACATCTTCTCTATAATATTTTTCGGATGGAGATAGGAACTCTGCAAGATAGTGTTACTCGAACTTAGGAGACATTGCTTACTCTGCAGGATAGTGTTACTCTCTTAGAGCTGCTAGCCCCCTTATTCTCATAGTTGGAATCCAAGGGTGTTACACTCTTTTCCTTGTCACCTATGGATTTAAAGTTATCCTAGGGTGAGTACGTTCGAAAATACGATCAATTTCGAGGGAATTTCTCCAACAATTATGCCTTCAAAACTAAATTGGATGCCTCGGTTACGGTCCATACAGTCTATAAATTCATTTTCTCCTGCAAGAATCCTTTTAGGCCACTTAAGTATCGAGCCACTTTCTCTCTCTCTCATTCTCCTAATTCATTCTAAGTTATGTCATATGACAAAATAATTTTTATTCTATTTAATATGAGGATTGATATATTTACTTCAAGAGTAAGTGTGCAAGACTTACTCCAAATTTTGACCATTGATTTTCATTAATTTAACGATTTTAATTGATTATTTAATCTAATTATTTTTAGAAATATTTTTCTATATAAAAATTAATTAAAATCGTTAGATTAATGATATTCAATGGTTAAGATTTGGAGTAAATCTTCAACACTTACTCTTGGACTAAATATATCTCTTCTCATTTAATATATACACACTATTTATTTTAATTGAAAAGAGATGATTCTTTACCTATATTATAACATTATTAAAATGATTAATCTCTACAACTATTTACACAAAATATTGTTTTTTTAAAACAAGTAAACGGTGTCACAATTATTATTTTTAGAAAATTTCTTTACTCACTTCCCTATCTTCTTGGTCACCTCTGGCAAAAAACCCAAAATACCCTCACTTCGGAAATGCATTTCCGAAATGCTTTTTTTTCTTCAAAATTTGTCTTATTTCGGAAATGCACTTTCGAAAACACGAAAAAAAGGTGTTTTCGGAGATACATTTCCGAAAACACCCCTTTTTTGGGTTTTCGGAGATGCATTTCCGAAAACATTTTTTTTGGGAGGGGGTGTCTTCGGAGATGCATATCCGAAATATTCCAAATTGGTCTTGAAATGTTTCGGATATACACTTCCGAAAGAATTCAATAATTATTAAAAAATTAAAATCAAGGTGAATCAATACAATTAATAGGTATAAAATGAAGGTGAATCAATAAAATCAAGGTGAATCAAAATTTCCTAAACAATTTTAAAGTTAAAAATTATTTTACTAACTTATATAAATCAAAAAAAAATTAATTCCATAAGTAAATTTTGAATTATATAGAATTAAATAAAATATTTGTTCATTAAATAAAATCAAGACAAAATCTTTTTTTAATTTTTTTAAACTGAATAAAAAATTATAACTAATTTTTAATTATGAATCAGAATAGAAATATATAAATATATAATAATTATTATTAATTTTGTAAGGGAAATATAATGTATAAATATATAATAATTAGTATATAAATATATAAATATATAATAATTATTATAAATTAAAACACTCATTTTTTTAATTTTTATAATTATTATATAAATATATAAATATATTTATAATTAATATATAATAATTATTATATAAATATATAATAATTTTTATAAATATATAATAATTATTATAATTATTATATAAATATATAAATTAAAACACTCATTTTTTTAATTTTTTTTGTAAATACATAATAATTATTTTAAATATATAAATGAAAAATTATAACTCATTTTGTAAGTGAAATTATTTTAGTTTTTTTAATTAAAATTATTTTAAATTTTAAAATATGAATTAGAATAAAAATATATAATAATTATTATTCATAACTCATAAATTATATCAAAATATATAATTATTATTAATTATTACTCATAAATTATATCAAAAATTTATGATATATGAATTAATTAATATCCTAAAATTAAATTTTGGAATTTTTAGATTTTTTTTTGTTTTTTCGGAGATGCATCTCCGAATTAATCAAAATCCCAATTTTTGGGATTTTTTCGGAAATGCACTTCCGAATTCTGGAAAAATTTAGAAAAAAAAATATTTCGAAAATCCATTTCCGAAGCAGGGGTAAAGTGGGGTTTTCGCCGAGGGTGACCCGATAAGAAGGTGGGTAAAGAAAAAATCTATTTCTATGATAAGAACAACACAATTAAAGTTGAAAATTAATTAAAGTGTCTTTTAGAATTATTTAAGAAATTAAAACGAGATCATTTTTAAATAAGAACAACATAATTATGAATAATATTAGTAGTATAATGATCTATGAGTTGAAAAATTAAGAAAAGCGAGTGCTCTCTTTTGTTTTATAACTAAAGTCAGTGCTTCATGTTCTCAAGCCGAATTACGTCTAAGTTCATTAAGGACTATACGATTTAAACACTAAACCCTTCTAGCTCCCTAAACAATAATGCTGACAAATGCACGTTAACCACTGCTGCACGCCTGCATAACGCACATTTACATGAACTTTTGGCTTTAAATCTGTGCCAACAGATTAATTTGGTCATCAAATATTTTGAAATAGTTAAATAGTCCTTCAGTGTAACTGGTGTTCATCAATTAAGTTTTTCCCTCAAGCTTAACCTTTAAAGTTCGAATATTTTTTATATATTTTTAATATTTTAATAATTCTTATATGGGCATAAATATTTTAATTATATTAACTATTTTATTAAATTAGTGTCTTAAATAATTAAATATGATAAAATTAAATTAAAATATTAATTAAATTTTATTTATAATTAATTAATGGGTTAAGTATGTTTTTTATCCTTATAAATATCACAAATTTTATTTTTAATCTCTATTAAAAAAAGACATATTTTAGTTCCTATAAAATTTTTATGCATGTAATTTTAGTCTTGTTATATTTTAAAATTTTGAAAACTGTTTAATTATCCTAAAAATTTTAAATTTTTGAATAATTTTTTTCATACGTGTTTAGAATATTATAAAATATTTCTTTACCAAATTATAGAATTTTTTATAATGAGAAAAATTAAATATGAATTTTTTATAATATCTGGGTGTTCCATTATCAAGTAGAAAGCTGAGTATCAACCAATGTCAACCCTTGATTGATAAGATTGTGGCCAGAATTAATCACTGGACTGCTCATTTGTTAAGTTTTGTAGGGAGAAGCCAACTTGTGAAAAGTGTAATTTTTTCTTTGACTGCGTATTGGCTGCAAGTCTTCCCTCTGCCCAAGAAAATAATCCATCAGGTGGAAGCAATCTGTAGGATGTTTCTGTGGAGTGGAAAAATTGAAGGGAGTAGAAAGGCTCTAGTGGCTTGGGAAAAAGTTTGTAATCCTTGTAATGCTGGAGGTCTCAATATCATTCTCTGGTGGAATGGATTGGGGCGAAGCTTCTATGCTCAAACTGCTGTGGAATGTGCAAGCAAAGAAGGACAAACTATGGGTGAAGTGGCTGGATGCATATTACATAAAGGGCGGAGATACTATGTAATGGAATCCCCCTGCAGATAGCTCATGGATCCTTAGGCAAATTCTGAATAGTAGAGCTGCAATTGACGACAATCAGCAATGGGAACAAACTCTGCAATTGGACAAGTTCAATACTAAGAAGCACTACCAATTGATTAGAGGCGATAGAGAACAAGTCACTTGGAAGAAAGTCCTTTTTCATAACAATCTGAGACCGCGTGCAAAGTTCCATCTTTGGCTAGTGCTTATGGGGAGAATTCTCACTAAGGATAGACTTACCAAATTTGGCATAATAACTGATAAAGGTTGTTGTTTTTGTCAAGAGGACGAAACAACCGATCACCTTTACTTTGGCTGCAGGTACACAGAGCGGATTTGGCGGACAATCTTGACTTGGATGAGCTATAACAGAATTGGTGAACTGTAGAATGTTGAACATGAGTGGATTATAAGAGAAGCAAATAAGAAAGGTTGGAGAAAACAGTTGTTGAAAACTACTTTAGCAGAAACTGCTCATATGATTTGGAAAGTGAGGAATGAAGCCATATTCCATCAAAAGCTACCTGATGAAGATGTAGTGAAGCAAATCCAATATATTGTGGCTATTTGAGGCAATATGCTAAAGAGTCTTAGCAATCATATAAATTTAGATGACCTTACTATTACATGATATGTGCTAAGGGTTTGTCTGTTAGTTTTGTTTGAAATCTGTTACATGATATGTGCTAAGGGTTTGTCTGTTAGTTTTGTTTGAAATCTGTGTACCGGGATCCAAATTGGATCGGTTGTTCTGAACTGTTTTTGAGGAATAAAAGTTATCTATTCTCCAAAAAAAAAAATTAAATTTCAAAAGATAATGATAAAAGTAATGCAAATTTAGACTTGAAAATCAAATTTTGATTTTTTTTTTTTCGAGGAACTTTTTACAATGCTCTAAACATATCTGTAAAATAGTTATTCAAAAATATACATTGACTTAACAGTAGGGACTAAAACTACTTGCATAATAATTTTATGGAGACCAAAATATATCATTTTTTAATAGGGACTAAAAATAAAATTTGAGATATTTATAGGAATAAAATTAACCCTTAATTAATTAATTGAATATGAGTTAAAATATGATTGAATGTCATGATGATCCATTTCAGAAAAATAGAAACTTTAATTGACCATCACTCTATTATCTCTTCTCATCTAAAGAGTATTCAAGACATTAAGAGTTCAGACTAAAGAAGACTCACACAAGTCATAATATATTCGTTGTTCGTCTTTTATTTAACCTTCAGAATTACTGTCAACATAAACTTTCTCAAGGAATTCATATTACTAAAATCAATTTGTAGGTCTTTCAATTATATACATGTCAATATGACTATCCGATTTCCATACTAAATTATCCCCTCCATTCCTATTTATAAACAAATTTTGACTTTTTAGATTAATTGAATAAATGTTATAGTTGAATGATATAAAGACTAGATACATCATTTATTCAATAAATGTAAAAAGTTAAAATTTGCTTATAAATAGAAATTGAGGAAATGTATGTTTTACTTTATGAAAGTGTATATTCAATTAATCGTTATCAAATTAAATGAGTTAATTAAAATAAAAAGCACGTCAATTTTTAAATTATTTTACATTTCAAAGTTAATTATCACTTCAAAATAATAATGGAAAATTACAATAATTTAAAAATTATTTTACATTTCAAAGTTAATTATCACTTCAAAATAATAATGGAAAACTACAATAATTTTGCCAAACTTAAATATATAAAAAATAATCAATTTAATCTACACATTATTACTCTTTTATCAGGCGTAATACTTGATCCCATTGTCGCATTATCAGTAGAGTAAATTTATGTACTTGAGTTTATTCTTTCAACCTAATTATAGTTCTGTTCCAACAAATTAAACAAAAAGAGGATTATACTTTAAAGAACTTATGATAATAGACGACAGAAAATGCGATATTGCATCACCAAAGCTTAGCACCACAAGTACAGGCTTCAAACGTAAACTTATACGAAGTTCTTTTACGAAAACAACAACTAAACTTTATTCTATTAGAGGGAGACAGCTACATAAATCAATTTTTGCCATAATATTCTATCAAGAACTATGTTTCTATCCATTTAATCTACTCTCCTTACTACATAATCTACCGGTCTTCTCTATAAATGTTCAAACCACCTAAATCTATTTCCCACCACCTTTTCCTAAACTGTGTATTTGTTATAGTAAAATTCAAAGCCGATGAAAACTCCAAGATGGATTTACCTCTCATATGTCAAATCCCTCATGCACACTCTCAAAACCTCTTGTCACACTACCTACATGTCCATTGAGATCCCCTCATAGGAAAACCTTCTCTCCTTGGGTATATTCTGTAGTAAACATTCTAAATCAATCCAAAATTTTACCTTAAGGTGTTCTGCTAACCCAACCTGAGGTGCGTACGCACTAATAACATTAAAGTAGGGATGGCAAGCAGACTCGCACCCGAACCCTGAGTTGATTGGGTTTGGGTGCGGGTTTGGGTAGTGTAAAACCCGCACCCGACCCGTTGTCATTCCTACATTAAAGGTGTCTTGTTCGACTACAAATTTTAAGGCTATGATTTAATCTCCTTCTCTTGTTACGTCCACAATATCCTTCTTCTATTCTTTATCTACAATAAGCCCCATCCCTCATTTCTCGGGCTAACTTTTCTAGTGTACCAAAACTTAAATTTTGAGTTGTCTAAATCATTTCTCGGGCTAACTTTTCTAGTGTACCAAAACTTAGATTTTGAGTTGTCTAAATCATTTCTCGGGGTAACTTTTCTAGTGTACCAAAACTTAAATTTTGAGTTGTCGAAATCTTTCGTTTTTTCACTTGTCCACTTAGTTTCTTGTAGGCACATAAAATTAATCTTCCTCTTAACCATAGCGTCCACTATTTACATATATCTTCGAGTAAGTGTGTCCATATTCCATGATCCATAGCGAATCCTCCTCTCATGAACTAACTTCTTTATCCACATCCACTCACGAAAATGTAGGAATCATTGCTTATTTTTCACTACATTCGGACGACTATGCATCAGCCCTTACTCTTTTGACACTGTAATCAAGCCTTAGAGCGTGTGGCTTACGGGAAACGACCTAGCATTTACACTATTTAGAGGTGCAATTGCGGTGTAAATTAAAATCACGAACGTAACATCATTAAGAACTGCATCAAACAATTTCATGTATGTTCTTTCTCGTCTTACCAAAAATGAAAATTTTAAATATGCATCACAGCAACTACAATGACCACAATCGCAACACTTACAACGACGCAATTTAAAACAATGCCTCTTACATTTCCTTATATCATTTTTAGAAAGCAATTTGTTGATACTCGCAACACTTACAACGACGCAATTTAAAACAATGCCTCTTACATTTCCTTATATCATTTTTAGAATATTGATAATGGGAGCAATTAGTTGATACTCTCATGCAACTTTATAGATCAAACTGAGATGAAATCACAAACTTAGGATTTGTGTCAATTAATAGACATGTGATCTAAATATTTAGGTTTAAGATGAGATTTTAGGGAGGAGGATTTTGGGGAAAGAAGATATTTTGCATCCTCCGCCTTGCCCCCGATTCCCACACCTGCATTTGTTTCCTTTTGAGGTTGGAATTAGGGTTCGCACGGCCGCCTTCATTTTTCCTAACACTGTTCTCTTCTAACAAAGGGTGTCCATTACTAGATTCTAGTTTTCCATGTTGTCCTTGCTTTGCTATTTTCTCTTTGTAGCCAAAGAATAAAAAGGTTTACAACTTCAAAGCAGAAAAACTTCCATTTCCTCTTCAACGCACTTGGTTAAATTGTTTATCTAAACACTTTCTAAAGTTATATTAAGAATCAACAAATCAATTTCAAAGTCAAATAACCAATCCAAAGATGTCCCTTGGTCTAACACAATAATGCCTCAGGAAAGGAAGTAATTTAGCACAGATACAGTCTATCATCAACAAAACTCACCTACTTGCTTCATAGAAATTTCAACAATAATACACTAACCACAAAAACAAAAAAAACAACAAAAAAAAAACCTCCATCGAGGAGTTATACATCAAACAGCCCCCCTTTCCTAGGAATCACTCAAGTTTCAGACATTAAATCTGATGTTCACAAATTGTATGTTGTCATAACAAAATAAGTTTTATTTAGCTATTTCGCACCCCTTAGAAATCAAACAATCAGGTGGAATAAACCTTATATTGTGAAGCTATGGGAGCATGTGCAAGGGGATACAATCCAATGAACTATGACATTATTCTTCAATCAATAAGACAGACACATATGTTACAGTAGTGATCAAAAGAACAAAAGAAAAACTAAACTTTGAGATTATAGTTTATTGCAATAACTTATGCAAAGTATAAACACAAAAATCACCATACATTACAAGCATGCCAATTCCATGCATGACAAAATGAAAATGCTAAACCAAAAATAAAGAAACAGAAGCTACCTTCTCTTCATGTCCGCGTACACGTTGCATCAAAATCATCAGGCGCAACACGAGCAATCCAACTACTAAGCGTTCTCTTAATATCCGAGTGATTAACATAAGCCAACTCATACATACTACACAAATTAACAACCAGCGTCTCATTCAACGCAACCGTAGGAACCCTTTCAAGAGCATTCTCCAACACCTTGATTGAATCAGACAAATCCCTCAAATACATCAAACAAAGAGCTTTATTGTTAAAAGCAACTATATCACTATGATCCCTTACAATACACTCTTCATATTCCCTCACCGCAGATGCATAATCCTTCCCAACCATATACACCAAAGCCTTGTTTCTATTCACAAGATTCATAAACTCAACCTCACTCAATGACCCATTGTTCTTCCCATCAATTTCAGCTTTCAAAAACGAAGCTTTTGCACCTTCCAAGTCACCGGTTTGTAATTGAATATACCCAAGTTGCGAAATCAAATAAGGATCAGTAGAATCTCTAGAGAGTAAACTTTTCATCAAGCTTAAACAAACACCAAACTCCTTGTGACTCAAATGGTGACCAATTATACAATTCACAACAAAAACCTCTCTTTTTCGCCAAACCCGAACCGATTCGCTTAAATTGTTGTTTTCCTTGGTGGCTATCTTCTCTCGCACGAAATCGAGGAGACCGTATAACCGATCAATTCCTTGTTGTCGTTGACCTAATTTGATCGGAATTAGAGCATGAAGCCACCGGAGGGAAAAAGGAACCATAGATCCGACGCGATTAGGGTAGATTTTCGGGTAGGTTTCGTATTGGTAATGTGAACTATCGAGATCTTCGACGGAATCGAGTTCGGAAGAGGCTTCGTTGAAACGACGTAGTTTGGTGAATGCAAGGGCGTTGAAGGCGAGGTAGGTGAGGTGGTCGTGGGGCTTTTGGAGAAGAGAGAGTGCTCTGGCGCGTGAGACTTTGTCGATGATGGTGCGCCACGCGCCGCGGTTGGCTAGGTCTTGGAGGGAATTGAGGTCGTGGCAGAGTTCGTCTAAGGGGTGTTTGTTGGATGGGTTGTGGAGAGGGTCGGTTTGTGATTCGGATCTTGGAGGTTGCGACTCCATTGTTGGGAGGGGAATGGGGGAGACGGTGGTGAGGGTGGTCGGAGGAGGTGGCGGAAGGAGGTGGCGGATCTCGCCGGAGTTAGCGTTGGCTTTGTTGGTTATTGGTTAATGATTCTGTACTGATTTGGGATTTATGTTGGGCCCTATAGTCAAACTTTCAAAACTTTTACAAGCTTACAACCTTTATAGTAGTTTCTATTAGCACCCTTCATTTTCTAATACACTACATGCCATGTTAAATTCCACTTATTTGGATTACAAGTTAGAGTTTTTATTTTTGATTTTGATAGATTTTTTTAAATTAAAATCTATTTGGTAAAAAAAAAGTTTACTTTACTTTTTACTTAATTTTAAAAAAAAGAAATTTAATAAAACTCAAAAATAAATAAAAATTATTTTTGTTTTAAAGTGAAAACACTTGTTTTTAGATAGATTTCTTTCTTATCAAGAAGTCAGATATGAAGATCTGTTAGAATTGTAAAGTTATTTTAGGAGAGAGTTTGAATCTTCAACATACATTTTTAGTTATGGATGTAAGAATTAATATGAGATAAAAGAGAAGAAGTCACATGGAAGCGCCACAAATAAAGTGGTGGTATTTGAAGGCAGAAAATAAGGAATTTTCCAACACAGAGGTTTTGGACAACTATTGGGAAGTGAAAATGATAGATGGGATAAGATAGTTCAAGAGATTGGAAAAAGGGCTAAAGAGATGTCGGGTGAATCAAGAGGTTTTGAACCTAGAGTAAAGAATCATGGTGGTCAAATGAAAGTGTCCAGAGTAAAGTTAGAGTAAAAAAAGATTGTTTTAAAGAATGGTTTAGGTGTAAATATGCTGAAACTTGGGGAAAGTACAAGAAAGTTAAGAATGAGACCAAGAATATGGTGAGTAAAGCAAGAACCCAAATTTTTGACGAATTATACCAATCTCTAAGAACCAATGAGAGAGAAAAATTTATATATAAGTTTTTTAAGTGAAGAGAAAGAAAAACCATAGATTTGGATCAAGTGAAGTGTGTTAAAGAAGAAGAAGGAAAAATATTGGTTCATAAAAAAGATATAAAGGATGGGTGGAAGACATATTTTTATAATTTATTTAATGAAGGATATGATATCTTGTTAGACTCTAACATGCTCGACATTAGAGATGAGGATCAAGACTATAATTACTACCGTAGGATTCAGAAATAAGTGGTAAAGGAAGTGTTGAAAAGAATGAGTAAAAGTAAGGCGGCTGAGCCAAACAATATACATATTAAAGTGAAAAAATTTTAGAGATAAAGGTATTGAGTGGCTCACCAAACTCTTCAATGATATTATTGTTGGTGTAAGTCCTAGAGGTCAATACATGGTATTTGTATTGAATTATTTATTAATAATAAAAGACAATTCTTTATTAAATTTGTTTTTCCAAAATAATAAAGTCCCTATAATAGCTAGTTCGTTTAATGAAATGCTAAGTGTGACTTAATCATGAGACCTCGTTAAACATAAGGTCATTATTCTTAAATTATCCATAGTCGAGCTTTATTGTGAAGAAGGATAACATTAAAGCATTGAGACTATTATGAAAATAGACTGATGATCATATCTCATGGATCATGGATCATGGATCATGGATCATGGATAAGAAGTTATCAAGTATTGACATAGGTATGAATATTAGAAGTAATATTTATATTGTATTGACATGCTATGAGAATACCACATAGAATGTTATGCAAAGTGTCATAAGTTATTCTCATGGTGATAAGTGGTGTATACTATCCTTCAACCTGAAACCACTATGGACCCTAGATGTATAGATGAGAACTTTATTGTTGATCAAAAATTGTGTGCAACTGGATGACCATAAAGACAGTTGATGAGTACTCCTCAAAGCATGATGAGGGACTTGAATGACCTAGATGAAATTTGCACATCCTGCGTAATAGGATAAATGTCTAAAGGTCCAATGTTGAACTGGACAAGGGTGACACGGTCTATGTCGTATGTTCAATATAGATATAAGGACAAAAGGGTAATTGTTCACACAAGTATTATCACAAAAAAGATTTTGTCAGATCATATGACAATTTCGTGACTTGGGTAGTAGTGATGTGTTGCTAGATACCGCTCACTGTTTAATTTGTTAAATGTGTGATTTAATATAATTGTCAACGCTGCGAGAACCTATAGGATCACACACAAGGAAGGTACCACACAAGTAAATATGGTAAGGTACATCGCACTTATGTGAATTGTAGAACACCGTAAGGTACGGTGCACTTAAGTAGAATACGGAATATGATAAGGTACCACACGCTTAAGTGATATACGGTACATCATAAGGTATAATATACGTACACTTAAGTGGGTTTTTTAGCATACATTCCACACAAGTGGTTCTATAAATAAAACCCTTGTGCAAAAGCATTCTCACTTGATGAAAATCCGGTTTGTGAAACCTTATCCATATTTTCCTTCTATCTCACTAAAAGCTTTAATTCGTATCAGCTAGTACTGTGACTGAAGACATTTCTTCGTGTGGACTGAGTAGATGCATTGTTCTTTATCAACGCTCGTGATCACTCCTTTGATTCGGCATAAAAGATTTTGATTTCCACAAGAGGTAACCATTTCTATCATTGATCATGTCCATTCGTAAGGATCACTAAAGGAAAAAATTTGTTTTTCGTTGTGCACTATATCATGATTTTCCTTCGATTATGAGGTCAAAGCTAATGCCCGATGAATGAAGAAGAAGAACTTTAGTTTCAATCTATGAAAACAAGAGGGACATACAAAATTATGCAAATTATAGGGAGATTAAACTTTTGATTCATAGCATGAAGTTATGGAAAATAGTTGTTGAACAGAGATTAATAAAAAGATACTTAAGTCACCGAGAATCTTTTCTTTTGTAGTATTTTAAACTATAGAACATTCATGTGTCATTTGCACACACCATTCAATCATGCACAAAGTCTAAGATACTTTTCTTCAACGAAACTTTAGTATACTAGAATTTAAAGAACTTACTCATGGCTTGATAAGGAAGAAGTGGCATGTATTCAATGTTATAAACTTTTGTAATATTATTGAGATTAGGGTTAGGGATGACAATTGTACTCATATTCAATGTGTATTCAAAAAAATATATATTGAAACTTTCTCAAAATCATCAGAAATTCTTGATATTTCGTGAAATTTCCGATAATCACCTCCAAATTTTCGGTATCACTCTTGAAATTTGAAAATTTCGATATCATCTATAAATTTTGTAAAATGATAAAGTTTTTAAATTAAACATTACAGTCTTTTCATATACTTTGGGTTCATACACTTTAGGGAGTGTAGTATTGTGGCGGTATGAAGTTAATTTCTCGATAAATTGTGAACATAGTTTGGGCTAATTCTTCGATAGTCCAACTTATATTACCCTACGGTACGGGTCATCGTTGAATATCATAAATTACTGCGGCCGTTCATTCTCAAATACCCTAATTCCTTCTAACCCCTAACTCTATATATATACTTATTTACCTACAATTACAAACCGTAATATACTCAGCAGCTTCAGAAAACAACTAGTGTTTTGTTCTTCGACTGCGGTTTTGTTCTTTTCTTGTTCTTTTTCTCCTCGAACATCCTTAGCTTTTCTATGTTGATGTTGTTAATGTGATTAACCTAAACTACCTTTCAATTGTCTTGTGCCTATGATGGTGTTAAATATACTTTGAGATTAATTTCTGTGAAACTAATTTTACTCTGAGGCATTGAATATAATTCTATCTTATATTTATTTATGTTAATTACTTTTTCGTCAATTGTTGAACGATTTATATACAATTTGCAAGTGATGATAAAACAGACAGGGACATCAGATCTCCTAATTAGAGAAAGTGATGATTTGTCATTGGGAATCTCTCTGATGCATAATGTATATTGCATGTTTTAATTCATAATTTTATACCTTTTGTTGATTTGTATTGATAAATTTTTGTTTAGAGAAATTAATTGTGCGTAGATGATGACAAGATATAGACAGGGACTCAGCACTTCTCAGGGAGAATGTTGATTTGTCTAATGGGAGAAATCTCTGATGCATTTACATAATACTTCTCACTTTCGGCCGCTGCTGACTTGGGCGGGTGTCGAAGTGTTTATAGGCCCCTCGGTGGTGCCGGACTGGATCTTCAATACACTGAATCAATCAATCAGGGTTCGTTGCTGGATCTAGGTTAACCTCATTATTTGTGAACCCCATTGGTCTTTCATAAATCACTCAGTGTACTAGTTCACCATCAACATCAATACCATTTTCAGGAATCACACAAGAGTTTGTTAGCAAATTTTTGTTTTATGTGGTCTAGCTTTAACTTGAGTCTCTTGATCTATATCAGCATCATACACACCAATTTCATCATTATCAAATGTATCTGTATCACTCAACTTATCATCCTATCATCCGTGATAATTAAACAATTGGAATAAGACATTTGCTCTATGCTTCTAATATCAAGTTTTTTCTTCCATCATCTTTACTTATATTTAACCTTGATTATGTTTAATAAATATTGTATAATATGTATGCCTTTAGTCCTGAGATAGCCATCCACGATCACTGGTTCACTCTTGTCTTCTAGCTTTTTTTCTCTTTGCATCAAGAATTTGTTTGATGTCAAATGACATAGAAATTCTCAAGTGAGTCAATGTAGGCTTCCTTCTTGACCAAACTCATCATCCACGCTTCTATTCATTCTCTTTGTAGGACTTGTGTTTAGAATGTAAGCAGATGTGGTGACTTCATGTATGATTCAATGCTCGGTACTAGGCATTTATTCTTTAGACACTTTTAAGGCGTCACTCTTAACCTTGATCAAATATAACTATAATTTTGTAAAATTCATCAACAAAGGTGATGAAATATTTGTTGTCACTCAAAAATAACACATTAAAGGAGCCACAATTATTTGAATGAACCATATTTAATACTTCAATTGATCTCATCGACAAGCTATTTTTGAAAATTAAATTGATCTAGGATATTTTACTACCAAGCATGGTGCACAAGAACTTTTTAAGAGCTACAATTCTAGGTGTGTGTGTCTGAAACCATTTAATTTGAATTGAGCTGAGCTGACTCAAACTATTGAAATTCAAATGGAAATAATTTTTTGTGCCATAAAATGCTCTCCTTATTAGGAAATGGCCGTAAGACACCTTATATTTGCATTAATCAAGACCTTGAATATTTTCTTTCTTGGCAAGTACTAATTTTAAAACCATTATTCTATTTAAGAGTATGTTTGGTAAGACAAAAAAAAAGAGCTTTTAGCTTTTCAGCTCGTATTAATAAAAAAGCTCTGTTTGGTAACTCTATTTTAGCTTTTAGCTTGTAGTTTTTTTACTAGCTTTTAGTTTTTTTTTTTCAAAAGCTAATTGAAGTAGCTTTTGAGCTTGTAGCTTTTAGCTTGTGAGTTTTTCTTCCATTAATACCTTTATTATTTTAACTAAAATATATTATTACCCTCATTAATTAAAATGCCATTAATGTCCTCTTGTATCTATCAGCTATCAACTAGTGTTACCAAACAGAGCCTAAATCTTAGCCTGAATCTTAGCACTTTAGTGGATCATATTCCGTGATAACAAAGTATCCTTTCTCCACCAATTGACCAACATTCATCAAATTGCAATTTATATTAGGACATACAACACCTTATCTATTACTAATTTCTTGCCATCTTTCAAATGAACAAGTACATTTCACATGCCCAATTCTTCTATTGAGTTGTTATTATCCAAATTCACCTTCTCTTATTAGAATCAAACTCGGTGAGAAGTTTTTTGTTTCATGTCATATGATTTGACCACTTAGTGTTAAGGTACCAAATGATAAAATCTACAACTTCGATCTTCAATTGTTATCACCATTATCATCAATGATTCATAGTCACAACTGGAAGTTTCTTGAGCTACATTTTCCTTTTCTTCATTGTTCTAGGTCCTTTTCCCTTTGACTGACACCATTCACCAACATAGTTCTCAAACTTGTCACAGTTATAGCACTAGGCCATTCTTTTGTCAAAAAGTTTTTTCTCGTGTTCTATGAATTACAGCTAACACTATAGTAAAATTCGTGCTTTTAATTTCAATAGAGGGAAAAATATTTTTTTAATAATTTTTTCTCATCTTTGTGCCGGATACTCATATGTCTGATTTGTTGTACTTTGTGTTGTTGTTTCTTTCTTAGCTTTCTCTTTTCTAGAGGCACTGGTTTCGCCAGATACTATTTGTACCTTAGATCCTCCACTCTTTGTACTCTTGAACATTATTTGCCTTTAAAAAAACAGTTCAAGCAGCAAAAGAAAAAGTCAAATAACTGAACAGAACTCATCAAATATGAGATTTAGCAAAACCATAATGGCCGCAACATCACTTCACACTTTCTGAATGTGCCACACACAATAAAGAAACAAATACCTAAGAATGGAAACAATAGAGAAAAACGAAATGACCTACTACATTTAAAACTATAAAATCTACATTATTATGCTAAAAAACATTTTCCTCATCATCTACATAATGGAGCATGCATTTGGGTTTTCATCACTGAACATGTTGAGATGAGAGTCTTCATATGTAGTAACCATTCCATTGGTAGTCTCCAATCTCCTCACATATCCAGGAGGAGCTTTCTTGTCATAAGAAGAAACAGCATATGGATGAGCCACCATGCTGTATGGCACATAAGGCCAAATCTCAGCTTTCTTCCCTGTTGACTTGGCCTTCTTTAGAACCTTATTTGCCTCCACATACCCCATTACTGTCACCTTTTGTTGTTTCCTATTTATCTCCACTGATTTTACTCCTGCACCACCGCCAAACAAATTTAATTTCATCATTTTGATGTACTCAATGCTATATCGACATATATAATGCAAGAAAGCTTTAAAACATATTGACATTTGTCCCAGACACAGACACCAGATATAGTACTGACACTGATAATAATATGAGAAAGTTAAATAGTGTAAAAATGTAACTTACCATTTATTGAAGAGAGGGCCTTCTTGACTTTAAGCTCACAACCATCACAATCCATTCTCACCTTCAACTCGACCGTTTGTAATTGCTTCCTCTTCTTGATCTTGTGTTGGTGGTGGCCACTTCCCATTAGATCAGATAAGTACTCTAGAGTTCCTCCAACTCCCATTTCTACGTGTGTATTAATATTTAGATCGACGATCCCGAAATGGTTTAAAATATAACTAAAAATAATAGTTAACTTGGCAATGCCAATAGATATGAACAAAACACAATAGTACAATTCAAGGCTGAGAAGTTGATGAGTTTGTGAGATTAAAGAGAAGCTGAGAATATTGCAAGGATGTTGGTAATGGGAATGATGAATGTGAGTTTATATTGAAAACCAAAGGGGGGAACTCCAAAAAGTAGAAATTGCAAGGAACTTTCATGCAAAATAATTAAAAGATTCCTTCTCTACCCTCTAATGATATATAAATAATGTTGCTCTTTGAAGAGTTTCTTTTACCTCCCTTGAAATTTTTACATAAGAAATGCCAACTTATAAAGTCCTTTTATCATTTTTATAAAGAGAAAATCATTTTCATAAAGAAAAGAGGAAAGGTAAGTGCAAAACTTTTAATAATGAAAAAGAGCCTTTTTTTGGTTTTCAGTGTTTTATACTTGAGGTTCAAGAAATAGTAAAATTTTGTGGTACTGTTTTTCAATGTGGTGTATATTCAGTTGACATTTGACTACATTGTTAAATAGGGAATAAAATTTGGTATAACTGATGACAGCTAATGAGAACTCTCTGATTGAGGCTTTAATTCAAATTGAGGAAAATGAGTAATGATTAATTGAGGAAAATGAAAGTTCATACCAACTTCCAAAAATGAATGAACAACTATTAGATGGTGACACAATTTTGAAGGGCTGTAAAACTTTACAACGGCTATGAATCTTTTACCACTACTCTTTTAAAAAGGAGTTATTGTTTGCTGATATACTAATGCCATGTTTGTTTTTCTCAAACAGTTTATCAATTAAATCTTGTCTTTAGTTTTCATTTGCATACTCGGTCACAAATTTAGATAAAAGAAGAGAGTTGTGTTAGGCAGTCGTAACTAACATAAAATTTTATCGAAACTCTATAATATGGATCAATTACGAAATAATGTGAATGCTAGGTTGTTGCCCTTGAGCAACACGTTATATGGTTAGAGTACAGTGTCAAACAAGTAATGGTCGCTGCATCACCGTCTAGATGCAGGAAAAAGTAGTCAATGGTTCTTACAATTTCGAGAACGAGTATGGGGAAAGAAGTTAGTTCATGACAGTAAAATTCATTTTGGATCATGGAATATAGACACGCTTACTAGAATATCTATAAAAATAATAGACATTATGATTAGGAGGAAGATTAATTTATTGTACCTACAAGAAATTAAGTGGACAAGTGAAAAGTCGAAAGAATTAGACAACTCGAAATTTAAACTTTGGTACATCGGAAAAGTAAGATCAAGAAATGAGGTGGAGATTATTGTGGACAATGAGTGGAAGAAGGATATTGTGGAAGTGAAAAAAGTAGGAGATCGAATCATAACATTGAAATTTGTAGTGGAACAAGATACCTTTAATGTTATTAGTGCTTATGCACCTTAGATTGGGTTAGCCTGACACCTTAAGGTAAAATTTTAAAAGGATTTAGAAGGTTTACTTCAAAATATATCCCAAGGAGAGAAGCTTTTTCTAAGACGGAATCTAAATGGACATGTAGAGAGCGTAGCAGGAGGTTTTGAGAACGTGCATCTTGGAGTTTTCATCGACTTTTGATCTAAATGGGTATGGTCTCGGAGAGGGAAATGTAGAGGGTAAATCCATCTTGGAGTTTTCGTCGGCTTTCGAGTTTACTATAGCTAATATATGTTTAGATAAAAAGAGATAAGCATCTTATAACATGTAAGAGTGGAGTAACATGTTCTCATATAGGTTTCTTTTTTATTCAGAAAAAGTCACATGAGAGCGCCATTGATTAAGATATACCATGAAGTTATGGGAAATAGTTATTGAACTGAGACTAAGAAAAGAGAATCGAGTCATTAAGAAATCAATTTGGTTTTACGTCTGAGAGATTGACCATAGAAGCAATTTATCTACTACGACGTCTGATGAAGCATAATGGACCAACAAAACTTGCACACACCCATAATTTTTATTGACTTAAAAAATGTGTATAATAGTATGACTAAAGAGATTTTATAATTAAAAAAACCCTAAAAAAAATTATCAGAATTGCATATATTTAAACTATTCAAAATATTAGAGTAAATATAAAAAAAAGTTATCATTCAAATCGATATATCTGATCATTATTTTATTTTAAGATCTGCAAACTCAAAGGGTCACTTTAAAATGAATCTGATCTGAGGGATAGCTTTTTTTATAAAGTTAGCATTTGATTTCAACTGCTTCCATTTATGATATTTTAACCAAAAGAAGCAATTTAAACAATATTAGCAACCCGTTGCATAAGCTTTTTGCAATCAACGTAGAAACTACGTACACAAAAGCACTCATAATCACTTTTGGGAAACAAAAGTAGAGTGAAAAGAAAAAGGTATGAAAATAGAAAAGTGAAGCAAAAAGTGCACGAAAACAGAATTGAGAAACATGCAACCCATACCACACCAATTCTAATTTTGTGGCAGTGAGTGATCTTGATGCAAACTGCAAAGTACGGGACACGAAAAAGGGAAACTTTTGTCACGCTTCTAAGCAAAAGTAACTATGAGATGTGAGAAAGTAAAGCTATAAGAAAAGTTAAGAATTTATAAATACTTTCAATAAAATATATAATTTTTTTTGCCTAATTTAGAACTCTATTAAATATGCTTAGCTTAGAACAATTCTTGAATGAGTGACATTCTTTGTGAGAATTGGCAATCAATTGCCTTTTGAAATTTGATGCGTGGACACAATAAAATGCAATTTCTGTTTCAACAATATTTAAGGACAGAAATACTTTGCATTGACATCTTTTTGTGTATATAAGGAGAAACTTTAACTAGGAAACGAGGAAGGAAGCTACAACAAAAGGCCTAACAGGTTGTAGGTATTGAGAGACAAGTTTAAAGGAGATTTCACTAGAAAGTGAGAGTTCATTGAAGAGTTTGAATAACTTTACTTGGTACTTATTGTGTTAGGATTCTTAATATCTAATTTCTTCCCTTTTCAATGATCCAACATTTACACATACAATGCAACAACACCAACATATATTCAAACAAAACACCTCTTTTAAAAACAGTATCGACAACATGAAATAGCTGTAGATACGAAAACGAGTTCGTAGGAAGCATGGTGTTGTTTAGTAAAAAAAACCTATTGTCATTATTAAAATTTGTGTATATTTCTCCTATTTTTATTTGTTTCTACACCATGATCCTACCAACCTGTTTTCATAACTAGAACTATTTCTCGTTGAAACGACTAGAAAACTTGAAAGCATCTGAAATGCTAGTGGTACAAGTATTTCGGTTCACAAATATTTTAAGGGACATGATAAAAATGGTTTCATAAAAAAATGGATTAAAATTTCTAATAAGAAAAAAAACCTTCATACCAAGCGAATTAATTTACATAACCTCACCCGACCTATGGGCGTTAAAGAGAAATGTTTCACTACGAGTTCTAGGAATCTAATGCTGACTGTTAAAAACAACGGGCAGCATAGAAGGGTGTAAGATCTAACATACTTACAAACCTAGGACAAAACAGGCAGATTTAGATACACATTTAACACTTTTAGACAGGCTACTAGAAATACTACGTGCGTGAAAGTCTCAATAAAAGGCTAACAGAAGAAGAAATAGAAGCAGCCAATAGCAGTGCCAATGTTGCCAGTATGAAATCATCTGAGATGTCTGAGATGAAACAACTGAAGAATTTTGAGGAGCCTTTCCAGCAACAGCTGGAGCAACTGCATGCCCTTTGATTCTTTGCTGCTCATCTGCAGGAAGCGGGTTTGACGATGTCTTGTTAGGAGGGGAGAGGGGCATCTTCTTGCCAAGACTGAGATCCTGACCTACAAATGAATAAAATTTGAACTTAAGGCCTCCTTCATTCTTTGGATGCATGTGATATGGGGATACATACCCATAGGTTAGAAGGAAAAAAACATGAATATGTTTTTGTGAGAAATAAACTGACTCACAATTTGAGCGTGACCATGCTAGCTTCTTGTTTTCCCTATCAAATACTAACCGGTATCCCGTCATGAAATTTTCTGCAAATAATTTAATTAGCAATATGGTCAAAATGCCTTTTTCTTTAGAATCAAGAATATGGGCAATCAGTATACTTTTCTAGAGAAAACATGTAAACTTACGTCCAATTGTTCCCATATCCCCATCGGTTGGCTGTATTGCTAAACAAAATCCATCGATTCCCTGCACCAAAACAACCGGTCATTATAATTTAGCTACATATGTTGCAAGAGAAATTACCCTCTTTTTTTCATTTCCATTCTTACTAAAATAGCCAACTGAAAACTGAATTTTCATGTGGAAAACTTTTTCTATTAGGTTAAACATAAAGGGCAAGAGAAATGACAAATATTTTTCTATTATGATAATGATAAAGCCTCTTATGATCATATGTTTTACTTTTCACCCCTCCTCCCAAAAGAAAAAGGAACCACTTAATTCACACCCACCTGTTCGTTGTAAAATACAAACACAGGATTATAGACCACAAAACTGTTATTCTGTTGGAACATGAGTGTCAATGTGGGAACCTTAGGCAGCTGTTGTTGCGAACTGTTTCAAATATAAAATAACATCATCAAAAATAAATTTTTTTAGCAATTAGGACATCAAGAACAGAGAGTAGAGTCGGGAGGGGAGAAGGAAAGAAAGAGATCTATCAAGTATATTCACCTGGGTACATAACAAAATTCCCAAGGAGCTCCTTGAAAGGTTGATCTTGTAGCATTCACTTGTTTGTCAAACTGTCAAATAAACTCATAAATATCCACATAAGAGATTTACGATAATGAAATTCTATAGACAAAAGTACCTCCTTAGCTATTGCTTCATATGCATGACCCGGAAGAAACGTAAATGATGTTCCACTATCAAACTGAGCATTAAAACTTGTTACTTTAGGACACGAATTCCCAATACAAAAGGCCTCCACTCCAACAATGTAGGTTGAACTGTGCAGAAAATTTATCATAATTAGCAGGAGACCATTTTTCGAAATTATTTTAGTATGGTAAAAGGTCATAAACTAATTAAACGTATATAATTTCATACAATATTCCATCCAAGGGCAAGAATGGAGTAGACTGTTGCACGGTTGATCCCTGATCACCAAAAAATAATCTACCGGAATCATCTTCATTAAAGCACAATGAAAAAGAATCACGGATTAATCCTGATTTAGCAAGAAAACTCGGAACTGAACTCTCCCCAGGTCCCAAACCAATAACACCATCCGGAGCATTGCCATTCAAATACTCACCACTTTGCTTCATACCACACCTGCATTCAACAAAATTGATGTTAGTCAATACGGACACACTGTTCAAAAGAGAAACACTGTCATCAGGCAATGGGATGTTGAAGTGACAAAGATACAATCAATCAGGTATACCCGACAACAACTGAAGCCTGAACAGAAGAGTTAGATGAGCTGCCACCGCCATCGCCGGATTGAAGATGCAATATATCCTCAACTAACAACCCAGAACTTGATGTATTCTCTGACGTGTAATTGATAGTATATGGACACTGCTGCTTGGAAGTTTTACAATTTGAACCCATATCACATAACCGATGGCTGCAAGATAGATGCTTGCTGGATAACGAACTAGAGGGGCTATACTCATTCAGATCTCTATCCTGCATAATAGATGCCCCATATGTGAGGGAGCACCTGCGAATCAATTACTGGAAATAAGTGCTAAACCAGCCACCAACTCTTAGCTTAGACTCTAAAACTTCACCCAAACATGCACCTATAAAACTGAGGTGCTAACATGTTATTTCCCGTTTACTAATATTAAGCAGTGCAACCAAAATAGTACATGAGAGAAGGTTGGGCATGACTATTGACACTTAGATTTTATCAATTTTTAGAGACAAACAAATCTCTAGTTAAGATGTTTTGACTAGCATAAATGTTTATCATATGAGTCTCTATCTAAAAGCTATTCCTATAACAAAAGATAAAATAAAGTTAACCTAATTTTACACACTATCATAAAGAACTTGTGGAAATAAGATGAAAACAACTTAAGAGTGTCCTAATTTGTTTCATATGCTCTCCTAAATAGTACCATAATTGTACACGCTGGTAATTAAACTCAAATAAATCAATCCTAATTATATATCGAGGTATTATATTTTCATTTTGAGTCTAACTAATCCTTACAAAACAGGGTCTCGGGTGTTTTTCAATACACACCTCACGCCCAACACTATTAGGTATTTCGTGCGCATATATAAATGGAAGGTGGTATGATTGATAGACTCGAATATTATACTAGGTTTCTATATATTACCTGACTCATCTTTACAAAACCGATTTTTAAAATGAAAGGTGTCGCTTTTTATAAACTCTAATTCCATACACCTTTTATTTTTATACAATTACAAGTTAGTGTACATACCAAACTGGCATAGAAACTGGCAGACAATGGAGCACACTGTATGCAATCACAAGGAACCCAAAGAAGATCACTTCCAGCATCCAATGCAACAAGGAACGAAGTACTCGGTGTCCCTATATCAATCCACGTATAATGTAACCTATTATCATCGCAAAAAACAACAAAATCAGATTCAAAATTCAAAAAATAAAAAACGAAAAAACACAGAATAAAAAATTACCATGCTAAGTCGTTTCCAAACGACATCGTTTTGCTACCCTGAGAAGGGAACAGAAGCTGGTGCCGAGCACCACCGATGTTAACTTTATGCCTAACAAAGTCGTTTCTAAGAAGCCTCTGGTAGTACTGCATGCTGCGCCGGTCCGGCCAGTCACCGGTCTGAACCCGAACCGGTTTCATTTCTTGGGAGAATCGGTGAACCAGCTTCGTGGAAAAGGTGGCCGGAACCTGCATTGCGTAAGTAACCGTCACCGAGAGGAGGAACAGAAGCAACGACCGCCACCGTGACGGCATCGGAGATCGAGATCTAGTAGTTAGTTTAGCGGTGGTGAAAGTGATTAGGTTAAGATTAGTGTTGATTAGTGAAAGTAATTAAGAGGTTATGAGTTGTTGAGTGAGGGGTGCGCAGTGTGCATCACCGTTTGTTCATCACTGTGTCTGTGTGTGTGGTGTGTCTGAGTGAGTGTGAATGAGAGTGACAAACTTGGTTTTTTTCTGTTTGTGGGTGGCGGAATAAAGTATAGTTAAATGATGGAAAATGTTTGATAAATGTGAGTATGCATTTATTTTATTTTTATTTTAAACTTAAATAAGCTTAAAGGTCATCTAAAATTATTTATTTTAACTTTAAAATAACAATTCTTTAACAAAAATTTTTAAAAAATAAAAATATTATGAGGACTTTAAATATATTTAATTATTTATTTTATTTTGTAGCAATTAATTAAACTCATCTTACATGATGATTAATATGTTTTTCTTATATCAACTATTAATGTGTTTTTCTTATGAACATATGACTTAGGATGTTTGAAATTTAAAAAAAATATAGTTTTAATTATCAGGAACAATAATGTAATGCTAGGATGAAACGAAACGTCACGCGGATACTTGCCCCACCGTGTTTGAGAACAAAACGGGCTTTTTTTTCGCCGCGTGTCCATTTGTTTTTGTCACTGGGCCCCCTGTATTTGAGTTCATTCCCTTGTAAATGGAATAATTTAACCTTTTAAAAAATAATTGAGTTTTAAAAAATAATAAATATATTTAATATTTGTGGACATTTTTGTTCAAACTTTCATATTCAATATGACATACTTTTATCACACTTATTTTGTAAAAAGTCAATAGATTGGTTTCTCGAAAATTTTAGAAAAATACTCCCTCCATTCTTATTTATAGACAAATTTTAACTTTTTACATTCACTGAATAAATGATGTATCTAATCTTTGTATAATCCAAATATAATATTTATTAAATGAATCTAAAAAGTCAAAATTTGCTTATAAATAGGAATGAAGAGAGTATAAAACAGTGGTTTAGATCAATTTATTGATTCATGAAGCAATCGATTAGTTTATTTGAAAAATTGACAAATTTTGGAACAACAATGCAGACCAAACGATTGACATCATGAGAGTAATCGATTGGTTCTCTTTCATTTATGAAAAATTATGTAAATAGTAGCATCGGCCAATATATGGGTCGGCGACAACAATAAATTGGTCCGCTGAATGTTTTGATCATAGCTTTCAATCTGTCAGTCCAAATGAAGTGTGGTTTAAAGCTTTGGGAAGCCGACGCGAATGCCTATCTCATGGTGGTATCCTAATAAGCAAGAGGTGTCATGAAGGAGGTGAAAGTTATAGTTTCAATGTTTTCATAATAGTTGTCGGCAATGAAAAACCAGCTGATTGTTATAAATGACTGAGCATATGTTGATGTGATTATAAGATGAGTTGATATCCATGTATTGATAACATGTGTTGAATTTAATATGTAGTTTCGGTGTGGAGACTACTTTGTTGTTGTTGCGCAGGAATTGTATTGTTCGAAGTAATACCATATTATATGTGTTTGTCGTTATTGTGTTGACGTATGTATGAGATAATAATTTAGTTGAGGAGAATTGTCATATGCTTGAGTTGTATTGAGTAATGTTGTGTTGAACGATTATAAGTTGTGATAAGTATATGATTGTGTGAGCGTGATAAATGATGATGACTCTGTTATGTTGTTTGTTGTTGGTGATTGTTGAATAATAATTCAGGGCGGGATTATTATGTTGTTGTCAATGCATGTTGTTTACGATCGGTGTGGACCTTAAACGTTGTAGTTGTTATGGATTTGTATTGACATGTATGACATGCATCATATGTCATTGTTGTTGTGAAAGAGGCGAGTTCACAGGTTTAGTGCAGGATTTTGTGACTTGTCCCATGCTCGGCGTTGGGGCTTGGAGATCGATGAGGGGATCGGGGTTCACAGTTGATTGGGACTCAGTTCGTATGGAGAACCAAATGGTGAGTCGGTACCGCATGCATATGAGTCTTTGATGTGTTGTGAGTTGCATTGCATTGCATAAATAAATATGATTGTGATGTGAGTGAAGTATGAATACTTGTTTTCTGGTGCATAGTTGATATATGTGTGAATTAATATATAATAATATACTATAATTGTTTATGCACCATTATTATTTGAATGTATTATCACTCATTGGTTGTTGTTGTGGTTTGTGCTCCTCTTTGGAGTACAAATAAGCAGGTAACTAAGTAGTTACTTAGAGCTGGAGGATAATGAGAGGCAATTCTTCTTTTAGCTTGTTTTGCGCTTTAGAATACATGCTCTAATTTGGTAACACTGGGTGGGGGCTAACGTTATTTCGTTCTGTTTACTATGCTACATAGTTGAATGTTATACTCTCAATGTTTCGTCTTCGCTTTTATTGTTATGTGAAGTGGGTCACCGCAATTGTTTAAAAGTTTAACAAAGTATTGAGTTATGGCATGCATACTTTGTATTATGTTTTCGATAATTCTGTTGCGGTGATACTCTAAGTGAAGGTGAGCATGTGTCGATAAGTGTTGAATGTTTTATTTTAAAATTTTATGTGTTACATAACATATTGGGAATTGACATGCGTGACATCCTAATGTGATTAAGTGTATACGTTGATTTATTTGTTATATTATATGTTAGAAAATTAGGGTGTTACATCTAGTGCTAGGAAAATATTTAAAGTTAACATCTTTACTTTATGTGTTCATCTTGTTTAGCTTGCTACTTGGAGAAGCTTCATATATCTTTTCTAGAGTATCTCACATTTAACGTTGTTATCATCTAAAGACATTATTATGAAATTTTTGGAGTTGAGATTTATATTTCTTTTTTTTCTTTTTTTCTTTGGTCAAAAGAGAATAAGGTTTTTTCACCTCTTCACCATTTACTTAATGAGTAGGATAAATCAAACCATTCATTATGATTTTCCATAAATCACGATTTTTACTTTGAAGAAAAAATGTCAATATGATTTTCCAAATATCAAAACTATCTATTTCAAAAGGTGGTGGTGTGTTTAAAAACGATCTTGTGTAGGAAGTCATCTTCCTCCTGAGACGGTTAGTCCTTAAACATGAGTTAGACTCTGATGCCACTTGTTGGACTTGATACTTCACACACAAGATGAGGGTGAATTGTGTGGTTTGAAAAAAATATGGTTTTGAAAAACTTTTGGCAAGTTAAATCAGAAATTGAAAACATTTTCTAATTCTAAGCTGCGGAAAGTAAATATTTAAAGTGCATAAATTAAAAAGTTAAAGGAAGAAGGAGAACACCAAGCATTATAGAGACTCGGTAAAAATAACCTACTTCTCTCCCTGAGACTTGGTTTTAAGAGTTTTCAATAATACTTGAGAGCTTTTAGTAGGAAAGACTCACGAACCCGTTTATAAAAGGAAATGGTAGTTGTCCTACATCCAAAATATCACAAGACATATGATATGAGTGTTTGTGTTGTGAAAAACGATACCAATAACAAAGTATAATAGGGAATTAGGGAAGAGAATAAGAACACACGAATTGGTTATAACTGCTATTCTTTCACTTTCTCTTAAAACAAGATTACAAGTTTACAAGAATAACAAATAACCTCTCTCACCCTAAATTAGGATTTGCAGCTTAGCAATGATGAGAGACTAGTATGCTATTTATAATAAAACCTAACATACTAACTAATGGGCTTTTTCAGCAAGGCCCATTACACAAACCAACTTAATAAACAAGCTAACTTAACAAATTAGGGTTTAAACACTAAAACCTAATTTAACATGCTAACAACCCTAGCATCTTCGACATCTGCATGCCAGACCCATCTTCGACTACAGCATGCACACTTCGACACCAGCATGTGATCAATCCTTCGACTTCATGCTTAACTCTGTCGAACTGTCGAACCAAGAAGCTACCCTTCGACAATACTAGAGTTCGATCCAATATCTCACAAATCTCCACCTTGGACCTAACTCTACAACGTCAAGGAACAAACTAGCTTTCTTCATGCAGCTTTATCAACTGCATACAGTGGAAAAACTTGCAACTCGGCAATGTCTTGGTGATCATATCAGCAGCATTGTCTTCAGTCGAAACCTTCAGCACTTGGACTTCTCCACGCTCGATTACTCCTCTGACGAAATGCAGCCTCACATCAATGTGCTTAGTTCGCTCATGATAGGCTGAATTCTTCGACAGGTGTATTGCACTTTGACTATCACATTTAACAGTGATACCTCGACCTTGAAGTTTCAGCTCCTTCGCAAAACCTTCAAGCCACAATGCTTCTTTCACAGCTTCAGTTAGGGCAATATACTCCGCTTCAGTGGTTGATAGAGCAACAACCTTCTGAAGTGTTGCTTTCCAACTAATTGCAGTGCCAAACATAGTGAAAACATATCCAGAAATAGATTTTCTGGAATCCATACAACCTGCATAATCAGAGTCGACATATCCTTCTATTACTGCTTTACTATCTTCACCCAAGGCTCCACCATAAATTAGGACTCTATTCAGAGACCCATTTATGTACCTTAAAATCCACTTCAATGCTTGCCAGTGAGCCTTTCCAGGATTCGCCATGTACCTGCTTACAAGACTTACTGCGTATGCTATGTCGGGTCTAGTACAGACCATAGCATACATCAAAGAACCGACTATATTAGCATATGGGATGCTATTCATATAGGCTCTTTCGACATCAGTACTGGGACACTGATCAATACTCAGCTTGAATTGAGGGTTTGTTGGAGTCACAACTGGCTTCGAATTCGACATACCAAACTTTTCAAGAATCTTCCGTAGATATGCCTCTTGAGATAGGCATAACTTCGACTTTTTTCTATCTCTTCGAATGTCAATTCCAAGAATCCTGGAAGCAGCTCCCAGATCCTTCATATCGAACTCCTTATTGAGTTCAGCCTTCACCCTCATCACATCTTCGACACTGTTGCTTGCTATGAGAATATCATCCACATAAAGCAACAAAATAACAAATGAATTACCAGGTCGAAATCTGAAGTAAACGCAGTGGTCGAACTGACTTCTAATGAAACTTATGCGTGCCATGAACTTGTCGAATCTCCTATTCCACTGTCGAGGAGATTGTTTCAGCCCATACAAAGATCTCTTTAACTTGCACACATAATCTTCCTTCCCCTTTTCGACATACCCTTCAGGTTGCCTCATCAGGATCGTTTCATCTAGATCACCATACAAGAACGCAGTCTTCACATCCATCTGTTCTAGTTCAAGATCGAACTGTGCCACCATGGCAAGCAACATTCGAATGGACCTATGCTTCACAACAGGAGAAAACACATCATTGAAGTCGACACCTTCTTTCTGAGTGAAGCCCCTTGCAACTAACCTTGCCTTGTATCTTTTCGACGTCACTCCTTCAATTCCTTCCATAACTTTGAAAATCCATTTACAGCTGACTAACCTTGCCCCATCAGGTTTCTTGATCAGTTCCCAAGTATGATTATCATGAAGAGATTTCATCTCATCATCCATGGCCTTCAGCCATTCAGTCTTATTTCGACTCCTCATAACTTCCTTATAGTCTCTAGGTTCTTTGTCTAGAACCTCACTTGCAGAGATTAAGGCATAAGCTATAAGATCTGCATATCCAAGTCTTTGAGGTGGCTTGATGACTCTTCTCGACCTATCTCTCGACAATAGGTAGTCATCGTCAGTTTCCTCAACTTCAGCATCTTCTGCTTCTTCTTCGACTTCATCTGGGATATGCAATTCAGCATCAACATGCTCCACCTCAACAGGAATCTCTACCTGTTCCAGCTCTTCGTCAGATGTTTCTGTACTTCGACCAACATCATCAGTTTTCTTAAAAGCCATTTCAGCTTCATTGAAAACTACATCTCGACTGGTGATACACCTCCTGTGACCTGGCTCTAGGCACCATAGCCTATAAGCTTTGACTCCTTCAGGGTATCCCATGAACATGCATTTCAGAGCTCTAGGTTCGACCTTGTCTTGCCTAATGTGAGCATAGGCTACGCAGCCAAATACTCTCAGTTTGTCGAGATCTGGTGGATGTCCCGACCAAACTTCTTCAGGTGTCTTCATATCTAACGCTGTCGAAGGACATCTGTTTATCAGATATGTTGCTGTCGAAACAGCCTCAGCCCAGAACACCTTTGTTAACCCCGCACTAGTCAACATGCATCTGACTCTCTCCAAAATAGTTCGATTAAACCTTTCAGCCAAACCATTTTGCTGTGGAGTACCTGCAGTAGTTCTATGCCTTGCAATACCAGAGGCAGCACAAAAACTGTCGAATGCCTCATTGCAAAATTCAAGGCCATTGTCGGTTCTCAACCTCTTGACCTTTCTGCCAGTCTGATTTTCAACCAGAGTCTTCCAACTTTTGAAATTCTCAAAAGTTTCATCCTTAGTCTTCTGGATGAATACCCATAATTTTCTGGAATAATCCTCTACTATGGATAGAAAATACCTTGCTCCTGAATGTGATGGACACCTTGCAGGCCCCCAAAGATCAGCATGGATGTAATCAAGGGATCCATGTGTCCTTTGTTTGCCTTTGTTGAACTTCACTCTGCAAGATTTTCCAAGTACACAGGGTTCACAAAACTTCAGCTTTTCGACTTTGTCTCCACCAAGCAGATTTTGTTTCCCTAATTCGACCAGACCCCTTTCACTGACATGGCCCAATCTCATGTGCCAGATTTCTGTTTTCGACAAAGGTTTCGTGGATGCAACATTTGTCGAACCACTTACAACTTCAGCCTCAAGGGTATACAAGCCTTGTTTCTTCACGCCTCTCAAGACTTCCTTCGAACCCTTCATGACTCTTAGGATACTTTTCTCTCCTTGGAAAACATATCCTTTCTTGTCGAATTCACCAAGAGAAAGCAGATTTCTCTTCAAATCAGGAACATACCTGACTTCAGTCAACAACCTTATTGACTCATCATGGAGCTTGAATCTAACAGATCCAATACCTGCAATCTTGCAAGCCTTGTTGTTTCCCAGCAATACTGATCCACCATCTTGATCACATAATTCCTCGAACAGGTCTTTGTTTGGAGTCATGTGCCAAGTGCATCCTGAATCCATAATCCACTCTCTTCTCGAGTCACTGCTTGAAACTACAAGAACATCAGATGATTCAAAATCATCTTGAACAATGGCTGCATTGCCATTATCCTTACCTCCATGATCTTTCAGGCGTTCAGGGCACACCTTTCTTGTGTGACCCTCCTTCTTACAATGATAGCATCGAATGCCAGATGCTTCGCCACTGTAAGACTTCGACTGGCTTTTGCCCTTCTTGTTGAACTTACCATTCTTTCGTAAGAGTTTTCCTTTAACGGCCAAACCTTCACCAACAGTCGAAGGTTTATGCTCCTTTCGTTCATTCAAGTCCTTAGAGTACAAGGCTGATTGAACTTCTTCAAACGTCAGGGACTCCCTTCCATACAAGAGAGTTTCTTTGAAGTGAGCATGTGATCGAGGCAAATAACACAATAGTAACAGCGCTTGATCTTCATCATCGATCTTCACATCAATATTTTCAAGATCAAGAATCAGCTTGTTGAACATATCCAACTGCTCAGCCAATACTTTGTCTTCAATCATCTTGAATGAATACAAAGCTTGCTTCAGGTAGAGTCGATTTACCAGCGATTTGGTCATATACAAACTTTCAAGTTTCACCCATAACCCTGATGCCGTCGTCTCCTTTGATACCTGCCGGAGAACCTTATCACCAAGGCTCAACAAAATTGCGCTGTGTGCTTTCTCGATCATATTCGTCTTCTCCGCTGCCGTCAATTCTGCATTCATGGCTGCCTCTCCCTTCAACGCTTCCAAACAACCCTGCTGAACCAGTAGGGCTTTCATCTTCAAGCGCCACAGACCGAAATCATTCACTCCGGTGAACTTTTCAATCTCATACTTTGTTGAAGGCATCTTCTCCACGCTCACCGCACCAATTTGTTGTGAAAAACGATACCAATAACAAAGTATAATAGGGAATTAGGGAAGAGAATAAGAACACACGAATTGGTTATAACTGCTATTCTTTCACTTTCTCTTAAAACAAGATTACAAGTTTACAAGAATAACAAATAACCTCTCTCACCCTAAATTAGGATTTGCAGCTTAGCAATGATGAGAGACTAGTATGCTATTTATAATAAAACCTAACATACTAACTAATGGGCTTTTTCAGCAAGGCCCATTACACAAGCCAACTTAATAAACAAGCTAACTTAACAAATTAGGGTTTAAACACTAAAACCTAATTTAACATGCTAACAACCCTAGCATCTTCGACATCTGCATGCCAGACCCATCTTCGACTACAGCATGCACACTTCGACACCAGCATGTGATCAATCCTTCGACTTCATGCTTAACTCTGTCGAACTGTCGAACCAAGAAGCTACCCTTCGACAATACTAGAGTTCGATCCAATATCTCACAGTTTGCATCTTTTCTCTAATAACTTGTTGAAAGTGAAGTTACCAAGCTTTCTTCCCAACTTTAGATTGAAGCGGTTAGTCTTCTTTCCACAAATGCGAACCTTGTAACGGTTAGTCTTCGAGTTCCAAAATATATGAGCTCAATTTTGGTTTAACAAGATAACAAAATTACCTCTAAGATTTTAATCGGGCTAATCTCAAACCTAGGTAGATTTTTATTATCGGATAATCTTCAACCAATCAAGAACCAAGGGAAGATTATCAAAAGTAGATAATCTTTAACCTATATATATATATATATATATATATATATATATATATAAAAAACTGATCACACAATCCCTAACAGTATGCTTTTAACGGGTTTAACTTAGAACCACATATATAATCCCTATTTGCACAATATTCAACCAAGGTTTATAAACATAGCTACCTTGGTGAATTTTTACAATTCTACCCTTTCACAAATTACAATGTTGACCTCACTCACAAATGATACTTTCCTTACAAAAGCATTTGGCTATAAGAACTAGTGATGACAAAGTTAAAATGAAACTTAGAGAGAGAGAGTGTGTGTGTCTGTAACTCGGTGAACTGACTTTAAATGTCGCGGTTAAGCATGAGTCGCCACCGACTTTTATTTTGTCCAATTTTAGGAAAGGTAAAAAGTACAGAAAAAGACATTTTAAAAAGAAAACGGGCTCGGGGGGTAGGTTATGAAAAGGGAAGGTGTAAGCACCCTTTTCATCCGTAGTTATCTACGGGCTCTTAGTTTGCTTAGCTCATGTTTGTTTTTATTTGTTTGAAAAGAGCTTTTTGAATAAAAGGACTTTAGCTTAAAGCGTAGCCTTTTTTTTTAAAGGAGTGTGAAAATAGTTTTATATTTGAGCAAGCAATCTAAGAGTACTACCCTAGTAGTTGGTCTTTTTCTATACTTTTTTAAGTTCCTAGGATTATCCATACTATATAGAAGTAGGAAATCCTTGTTTATATTGGACGTACGGGTCATCGAAGGGTCATCGTATGGTCGTTGAAGGCAACAGGCAGAGGTACCTTTAGCAATTTCGAAGGGACGATCGTCACTTTTTCGTAGGCAACAATTGAGGGTCATCGAGGGACTTAATGACGATTTTGTATTGAGGGACCTTTGCTAATGGGTACCTCTACATTTCGAGGGACACGACCTTATAATCGAAGGCAACCAAGAGGGGTATACCCTAAGGGTGAGTGCGTGCAAGTGTGTTGTATTCGATTATGTTTATCTTGTATTTTTTTATGTGATCTATCGTTCAATTCGAGCTTTCCATACATGTCCTAGTTTAAGCATACATCTAGACAGTATAATAATTAAAATACAGGACTTTAAAGGTGCAGAAACGTAAAGAGGTTCACTATAATATTTACATTTGACCCATATACATTCTAATACCCAAATAACAGCAATAAAATAAACAAACACGCGTCATACAAGGGATTTCGAGATGAGAGAAGAAATCGGGAGAAAGTAAAATGATTTTTTTTATTTTTAAAATTAAACATAACTTAAACCTAATTCTAAATTTATTTAAACAGGTTTTTATTTTTTATTTTTTTTTATGAAAACTTAAATCTAATCATTAAACTAAATAACTAAATTAAATTAATAATTAAAAAGTTTTTATTGACTAAGTCCTAAAAGCTTAAATTATTTACTAAACTAAATCATACTAATTAAATAACCTAATTTTATTAATTAATTAATGACTAAGATAAATTAAATCCTTAATTAAACTAATATTGAAACTAGTTAAAAATAAAAATAAAAAACCTAGAAATTAAAAAGAGATAAATGATTAAATCAATTAATTCAAATTCTAAATCCTAAAAAATAAAAATAAAATGTTACTTTTTGGTGGTTTTCTTATTATTATTGTTAATTGGTTAATTGAAGATTAAAAAAAGATAAAAAGCAACGTCTCATGCATGGATTGAACCAAAGTCTGTGAGATAGTTGACCCTTGTCCTCTGCCAATTGAACCATTATCGTCAGCTGTAAACAAAACGCATGGAAATAAATAAATGGTAAAAAGGGTATTAAAATTTTGTGCAGTCAAACGTGGGGGGGGGGGACGATTCTCGCTTGAACCAATGAAAAGGGGGGAGAGAGGCGGAATTGGTTGACTGCCCAATGAATGATCAGCACGCACGCGATCAAAGAGTCTCCGTCCACGTCATCGTCTTCTTCCTTCATCCCTGCGGATTCACCTGCGAAATCTGCCAGGGATTTACCTGCGAATTTACTTGGGGTTTCCTGCAACAAATCAAAGCTTAACAAAAACGATGCATGAGGGAAAACAAACCACCCAAGTCCACCTAAAATCGTCCCCTAAATCCAAATATGGGGTCGTTATGGTCTGAAACGGATCATAACACGTGGTTTCGAGGCTTGGCCGTGATAAACCCTAGCCATGGTGTATCGAGTTTCTCACACCAAAGCTTCAAAACCATGGATCTATTCCACCCTAAACACAGTCATAAGAACATTAGAAATAACAAAACTCATGGAAACGCATTAGGCAATGGAAAACGATTATCACCATTTTTGAATTAATATGAATGAAACGTAGCATGGTATTTATGTGATGTAAGCAAGATATATCAGTCCATACTTACTTAGAATTACCTCAAGGAGAGAAATACGATCGTGGTTTTGGATTGAAAGTCTTTGTTTCTTTGAGAATTTGTAAATTCTGGTTTGGTGAAACTTGGAACCTTTTAGAGAGTATTCACGGCCAGTCCTTTTTCTTCTCTTCTTTTGGTCTGCATAAGCGTATATATGGAAGGATGAATTAGGGGAAAAGATATGGAATGAATCATTGTCATCAAAGTGTGGAAATGTCATGATTTCTTTCCAAAACATTTTTTGAAAACCTTCCAAAATTTAATGATTCCTTTTATGGTTTCACACGATTTTTGCACACATGTGGGGTCTTTAAATATTTGGGAATTAAACATATGATCTCTTTACCATTAAGTCGTGATTTTATTTCTTTTAAAATTGAATTTAAATTAATAAATTCAAAAATAAATAGAATAAAACTATAAAATAAATGAAAATTGATCCATGGGCCTCTTATGAAGATGCATTTTCGTGGTCAACAATGAAGTATGGGCCCATTGCTAAAAAACTCAAACTTTCTCAATTGTGGCTTTATGCATTTTCTTTGAATTTTAGCCAACTTATAATAATCATAACTCTCTCAATTTTTATCAGATGGAAGTGTTCTTGTACTTTATGGAAAGCCCCAGATGTCCTATACAAGCCACTTTGGAAGCTTTTTTGCATTTGGAGATTTTATCTTGATGATATTGGCCCTGGAGAAAATCAGCTTTTTGTGAACCTTTAAAGGGACCTGTAATGTTTTGGCTCATATCTCTTATGCTGAAGCATTTCTTGACCATGGGCCCAATATAAAAGTTGTAGAGAATTTAATTTCCTTGAGAATGAGCTTTGGTTGGGAAATTTTTGATGGACCATGTGGGAGATATGATCAGTCAAAGTTCAGTTGACTTTCTCCTTAAAGTCCTAATTTAGTATCTTGGACTTTTGTTGATTTTCGAGCTTTCCTTGATGAATCATAATCAACCCTTGATCAAATGATGAATATTATTTCAAGATATTGATGTTGACCAAAAATCAGGAGTTTTGACAGTGATTTGACCATAGTTGACTTTTGACCTAGCATAGTCGACTGTTGGCTTTCTAGACAATTAACTGAGCAATATTGTGAATCGGGGCTTGAAAGTTGATGTGAGGATCCTTATAATAGGCCATGATATCCACTTGAGGTATTAGAAACCTTATTTCCTTGAGAAGAAGTCAAATTCTAGATGAGGACATATTGCTTAGGAGAAATGTGATCATGCTCAATTCTTGTGTAGCCTTGAACATCTGATGATTATAGGTATCTGAGGAGACTGCTTGAGCCAAGATACTTTCAAAAAAGGTGGGCAAATTTTGGGGTATTACAGTGTCAATACACAAATTCTTGTTCTGGATGTTTTGAAATAAGAAAGGGAGCCTTTATTTATAGGCTTGAGGTTCCCCAAAAAAGGAAATAGCATTTAAGTAAAAAAGTTGTTATCTAATCGATTGAAGCTTTTTCTAATTGGTTAACTTTGAAAATCAATCGTATATAAGTTTCCAATAAGGAAAAATAAGATATATATATATATATATATATATATATATATATATATATATATATATATATATATATATATATATATATATATATATATATATATATATATATAGTATTTTATAGAATTCGGGTGCAATCAACTTTTCTTAAACCTTAAGTTTGCGCCAATCTAATCAATTAGAATTTTTCTCCAACCTATTAAATAGAGTAGAAATTTCTTTTATGGCTTTTTGACTACTCTCGTCCTGTTCTATACAACTTCTATATGTTTTTAAAAGTATATAGCCATGTACTTCTATGAAAAAATCCTGAAATTCTAGCATAACATGAAAGAACACATGTTGTATACGATGTCAGGATACCAAGATGTCGAATGTAACGTGAAGACATCATAACAACAGAAATAACAATTGATTGTGTAAAGTAAATGGTAGAGAGTAAATAACACATGTCAATTGTTAACTCAGTTCGGTGCAACGTCAGCTACATCTGGGGGCATCCAAGCCAGGAAGGAAATCCACTATAATAGTATTAGTTTGAAGTTCTAAACAACATCAGGTTTTACAAACTTTGCACCTAATCACTACTAGTGTTATTTCTATCTAAGACACTCCTAGATATGAGACCTCTCTCACTTCCCTTAAATCACATAACATGTGATAAACAACAATGACAATCAAAGATGAGACACAATCCAATAAACAAAATCAACTATTGCTTAAAAGCTTATGAGTGATTCACAATTACAACTCAACTAATAGTCCAGCCCTAACATCAAACGATACAAGAGTGACTCACAATAAACAGTGAATAGATGAAGCCCTAATAATTGACACTTTTACATATGTGGCTCGTGCTCTTTTTAGGTTTGGAGACTTCCTTTTTATAGCCAGAGAAGCGTTTGGGCTTGGGCTAAAAAACATAGAAGATCCAATCTGAACTATTGCATAAAATATTCTGCATAAAATTAGGAAAATAATGTTTCCTTAAATATTTTGACATCCAATCTTGAGAAACAAAATCTTCATATATCTCATGCTTGAAAAAAATCTTCAGGGAATCAAATCTCCATACACGCATCTAAGATACCAGTAAAAGCAAAACAAATCTTCTGAGAATCTAAAATAGATCTTACCTGAAAATAAAACTACAACACGCCGCAATGTTGTACAAGCATGTCAAGTCATATTTTCCAAAATCTTGTTGAACAACTTGTTTTAACAAAATGCAGCCAACCAAACCAAATCCTTAACAATCTCCCGATTTGACAAATTTTGTCTAAAACAAGCTTTGCATAAACCAACTTGCAAATACCAAATAATAGCACAAACATCCAAGAACAAAAAGGACAAATTTCTAACATTACCTCTAAAGAACATCTTAAAAATGCACAAAAGAAAATGAAATTGTATCAGTTCATAACAGACGCATACACGACATAAAGGGATAAATCCCAACCTTTCAAAGCACAACTTCAGAGAGAAATAACCCTTCACAAACAAAATAGAACCTTCTTCAGAGAAAAAAATTCACAGTCAGGATATCAAGACATCAGGCATGACCACATGCAACCATACACCAAGCACAAAAACTAGCACTAAACAATCATGGCATCATCAGGCTAGAAAAGAAAAAAACATGCTCCCCATAATAGATCAGAAGCAAAAAGTACTCCCCTTAAACACCTGTTCATCTCACAATCATAAACATCATGCTCCTCATAAACACCAGATCAAGATCAAAAACTACTACCCCCCCTAAGTAGTACTGCAGTAGTACTAAACTTACTCCCCCTTTTTTGACCAAAAAATTGACAAAAACAGGAAAAACATACATTAGGAGCATAAAATATAAGATGTAGCAGATCATCTTACAGACCAAAAAAGCACACATGGTTCACAAGTGATTATAAACAACAACACAAAGAGAATAGAATGACACATCAGTGGCCATTATTGTCAGTTGTCTCCACATGAGTATGACCACCTGCATCAGTATTTTCTTCAACCTCTTTATTCTGCTCCCATAGTAACAGAAAATATCTACCCTGGAGCTCATCTGAAACAGAACAAAGTACCTCCTCTGATGCCAATTGAAATTCTGGCACAATGTTAAAGAACATATGTCGTATACAATGTCAAGACACCAAGATATCGAATGCAATGTCAAGACATCGTAACAACATAAGTAACAATTGATAATGTAAAGTAAATTGCATGGAGTAAATAACATATGTCAATTGTTAACCTAGTTCGGTGTAACGTCACCTACATCTTGAGGCATTCAAGCTAGAAAGGAAATCCACTATAATAGTATTGATTTGAAGTTATAAACAACCTCGGGTTTTACAAACTTCGCACCTAATCACTAGCCATGCTATTTCTATCTAAGACACTCCTAGATATGAGACCCATCTCATTTTCCTTTAATCACACAACATGTGATAAATAACAACAACAATCAAAGAGGAGACACACTCCAATGAATATAATCAACTACTACTTAAAAGCTTATGAGTGATTCACAATTATAACTCAACTGAAAATCTCGCCCTAGCATCAAATGATACAAGAGTGGCTCATAATAAACAATGAACAGACGAAGCCCTAATAATTGACACTGTTACATATGCGGCTCGTGCTCTTCTTAGGTTTAGAGACTTTCATTTTATAGCCAGAGAAAGCCAGGGCTTGGACTAAAAAAATGCAGCAGTTCAAATCTGAAGTGTTGTACTAAATCTACAGAATCTTCTGCATAAAATCAGGAAAATAATGTTTCCTTCAATGTTTTTACATCCAATATTGAGAAAAAATCTTCATATATTTCATGCTTGAAACAAATCTTCAAGGAATCAAATCTCCATACATGCATCTTGCCAACAGTTTTACCCCGATAGTTTAGGATAAACGTAAAGCTTATTATACTTTTGTATAATGCCAATCCTTATCGATGAAATGGGCAGTGAGGGTCAAATAATTTAGATTCGGGACAGACGTCCAACAATCTGTTGTAGTTGCCACCCTACTACAATCAGACTTAAAAAGTGCTCTCAACCTCACTTCTCATCAAGATATATCTTAAAATAGTCCCTAGCTATGAGTCTCCTTGACGGTATAGAAAACTGGGGTTGCATTTACTTACAAAAGTACTTAAACCATCCCCTTCAACTGTAATGACTGGTTTCTCATCCAAAATGACATAATAAGCTAATCCCTTTCGGCAAGATATGGGATTAAATCTATAACTTAATGTAACCAACCCACTTCCCCCAGTTATTAAAAATGTTAAGACTGTTTGGGTAGGGTCAGTAGACACGTTCAATGGATACCTGGGACATGTTTTCATTTGGCTCTTTAAGTTTGATGTTTTGTGTTTCTTAGAGTTACACATGTACAATTGATGGTTGTACTTGCATGCAACAATTTTTGAGTCACTATCAAGAATAATGTTAAAGTGATCACAAACCTCAGTTGTTGTCGTTGTTGTTTGAACATTTGGTTGAGAAGGTTCATTGAGAATTGATGTGTTTTGATCCCTTGCTGAAACATTGAGCATTATTAATTATAGTTTATAATAAATTATTTTATTATAGTTTAAGTTTGTTGTTGTTTTAGGTCATGTAAAATTTTAAGGTAATGTGAATTGTTTAGGTGTGTTGCTGTTTTAGTTTAGGTTACACATGTCCTAACTAATTACTAATACTTACAACATAAAAACAAAAACCAAAACTCATACTTAAAACAGAAATAGAAAATCAACTAAAATTCATACTTTTAACACAAACAAAAAATCAACCAAAGTACACAATGACATGATTCACTTCACATCATCACATACATATGAGACATATCAATATTTTGTGTTTCCTTAAATAATCAACCACATGAAGAAAATAAAAAGACAATCACCACATACAGTATCATTTATAAACATGAAGTTGACTAAACAAGATTGAATAAACTCATGCATACACTATCATTTGAGTGTGTTGTTGATTAAGTTTAGAGAAATGCTAACAGGTGCCCTTGGGGCACTCTTTAAGTGATTAAAATAGTAAGTTTTTTTTAAAAAAATGTGTGTATTTAATGCATTGAAAATGCATTGGAAATTGAAATATTGACTTTTGTAAAGAATATTTTCTTTATTTAGTATCTTTAAAAAGTGCCCTGAGGGCACTAGATAGCAAGACCCTTAAGTTTAAGGTTAAAGTGATCTCACTTATTTTAAAAACATGAATTGAGAAGTTGTTATGCAAAACTAAATTAATTTTGTTTGTTTCTCAAAACCAACCTAAGCATACATAAAATTAGCCTAAACTTACAGTTATCTTACAAAATCTCAACTACTTGCAAAATTCCAGCTCCTTGCAAGATTCCAGCTCCTTGCAACAATGTGAATTGTTAAGGTAATGACAATTGTTTAGGTGTGTGTATCTCCTAAACTTTTACTTAACCACCAGCACATAAAATATAAAAGCATTTCATTAGAATAAATCTAAACTTATTGTTATTATGCAAATATCCAGCTTCTAGCATGTCAGTAGCACCTTGTATGTCTCCAACACCTTGCATATCTCGATAAAATGAATTCAAGTGGAGTTATTAATTGTTTTGAGGTATTTAGTTTGTCTTCAACACTAAATGAGTTTTTCTTCCTATGTGGCCCCTGCTACTTTTTACCTCTAAACTTATTAGCCTCAATATTTTGGTTAGATGAATCAATCATTCAATAAATATAAATAATGAATGTTCATTTATACCTCTAAACTTATTTGGGCATACAAAACTTATCTGGTGGAGGTCTTGGGTTAAATCGCGAAGATCCGTTGTGGGTTTGGGTGTAGCTTTCTTTTCTTACATGTCAACGTATACATTTTGAAAGAGATGAGGCTCTTCCTGCCCATAAAGAGCTCTTAAAGGAGTTACAAAACGGTCGAGATATTAGCTCGCCTTACCCAACAATAAATTAAAACATAAAATTAAATTGCCCAGCCTATTGGTTTTGTTGATGGTGTCGCTTGATGAGTGCTTGTTTCCCAGACTAAATTTGTCCACTCGAACTTTGATTGCATGACAACACAATTACTTTCTCCTTCATTTATAATATTTTATTTTGCCTGTAGCTTTTCACTTTCATTTTTTTACCATCATCCAATCTACCCTTGACATCCATTATAACTCATTATGCAACACTACTACTCATCTGTTTAGAATTGTCACATTTCTATCACAAATTGATGGTTGTAACAACCCGATTTTTATTTCCGTATTTAATTATTAGATGTTTTATTTATTTAATTATTATGTATGTGGTAATTAATTATTTGGTGTGTTTTGTGATTATTTGAATATGTGTGTTATTTGAATAAGTGAATAGATGTGTTAAGACTAGTAATTAGTTAATGAGCCTAATTAATTAGAATAAGGAATTGGGTGAGTTAAGCCCAAATGACAAATAGAGTTAGTAAGAGTGTTATGAGAGAAAAACCTAACTTAGAAAGAAAAGAGGCTAGAGAGAAGAGAAGAGAAAAGAGAGGAATTGTAGATTCTTGAAGAAGAAGGACTATAAATTCAAGATAAGAGTGTGAATCCAAGTGATTATAAGTAGATATGAGTGGATAATGACGAATGGGTTAGAAAATGCATGATTTTAAGATTGAGAGGTTTCTATTTCATGAGCTTTGTTGTGGAGTTGATGTGTTAATTCATGAATTATGTAAAATCTGACTTGTTATAAGGATTCTATGCATGATTTTATGAATGGGTATGAAAATAACATATGATTTGGTGTATGTGTGTTGATTTTGTGAGACCCTAACTTAGAGATTTTGATAGAATCCATGAAATTGAATTGTGAGTAATGTTTTGATGATTATCATTGATTCTATGTGTTGTATATGTGATATAAGCATGAAATTCGTGATAAAGTCTGAACTGGAACTGATTTTGGATGGAAAATGGGGGGAAAGGGTTTGTTGTCATCACATAAGAATTTCTGCAGTATTCGCAGAGGGCGCGTCGCGCGGTGTAAAGCGCGTAGCGTGCTATTGAAACTGCACAGACCCTCTTGGCAAAAGGTAGCGCGCGTCACGCGGGTCTGAGGGCGCTTGTCGCCGCACTTTCTGACTTAGCGCGCGTAGCGGGGTATTGGGCGCGTAGCGCGACCTGCTATATAATTTTGTGAATTTTGATTCTTTGTTTTAGGATCATTTATGCTTATGATTTAAGATTGATTTCCATGTATTTTGATAATTTATTCAATTGTGTTTGGATAGATTTCAGATCGAATTTACACATGTTTATAATACCTGAAATATGTATGTATTATGATGTAAATTGATGAATAATGATGCAATACATGTTATGCTATACTTGAATACATGTGATTGAATTGTTGTGTGCTAATTGATGTGTTGTTTGGGATTGAATTCATGTTGTGCAATGTTTGGAAAATACGTGATTATGTAGTTTAAGAGGTTGAGAATCGTCTTATTTGCATAAGTCTTGTTGTTGCACACTTACACTAGCATGAGTCTTTGAAAGAGGCAATATCGGGTAATCTCGCGAAGATATTTTGCTTGTCCCAAACCTAACGCCGACTGGGGTTTGAAAGCTTAACGCTAATATGGAGCTTTATAGATGGTTATCTAGTCTGAGAGATGGACAATCGGCTTGCCGGAAATGATAACGGATGGATCCACATGCATATCGCATAGAGTCACACTTGAGTCTCATGTGTCGGTGTGAATTGTTGTTGTTATGTAATTATGTGATATGATAATATAGAATGATTTTGGTGGATATGCATATATGTAGATGTTGTGATTGGTATTGTATACTTGAATTATGTTTCATAATTGTATACAACTAAGAATTGTGGTAATTGAATATGATTACTTGTTTTGTGGAGCTATGTCGTATGAGGTAAACATGTGCATTTTGATATATTATGTATGATACATGTTTATGTGAAGAGTGATGAATTCTTGGAATGTATTCTTGTTGTGTTTTATATTTCCCATTATTATGTTTATTTATAATGATTTGAATTTTCACCCTTCTGTTTGAATGATGTTCATCGCGACATCGCGCAGGTTCCGAATAGTAGTGGTGTTTCGTAGGAGGCTTAGCTTGGAGTTTTAGAGTTCCTTAGTGTGTCGTGACTAGGTAGTCATATGTTCTCTAGTCAAATGTAACACTTGGTGTTTTGGGTTTAATGTTTTATTTGACTTGATGCTGTGAGATAATTTTTGCTTTATGTATTTATCATTTGGATACGTTATATTTGGACGTGAGGCCTTTGAGCCAAGATATTTGAGACATGGTGGATGATGTATGGGAATCATCCGAATTTTACCATTTGTATTTGTTAAGATATTTATCCGTTGTGGTTTTGCATGTTAGTTTGAATTTTAATCTCGTGTTACTTGTGTGTGACCATTGCATGTTAAATCGATATTGTGTTTTTGTAAATATGTGTAATGCCCTCATGAGATGCATGTTTGTTTACTCTGATTATGTGAATGTATGCCTTATTTTAGTAGTATAGAATTGGGGGTGTTACAATGGCGATTTTTCTTTCTCTTTTTAATACTGCAACATCATATAGTCAAAGCAAAGTTGTTATTCAAAAATTATAAATATGCATCTTCATTTAAGCATGTCATGTGTAACAACAACAACTAATGAATTTGAGAGCATATTACATTTAAATATTGAAATGAGAAAACTATCAATTAGAAAACAAAACATAATTAGCTAAATGAATTAAGAATTTAAGTAATAATAATATTTCATTCTGAATATGGATCATAACATATTTTACAATTTCATTTTTCTTTAAATTGCAAATTATAACAAAATAAAATTCTATTTTCCTAAAACATGAGAATAAACTCATAAGATAATGATTATCATAATCACAAAAGTAGAGGTTGTAAAAAGCAAAATCTAAAATTGTTTTACTTAAAAAAATCAAAATAACTTAACATGTGTTGGATTACATATTACTAGTAGATAATTTTGGATCAATGTTCATTAAGCTAGATAATTAATATAAAAAACGATTAAACGAAAATGAAAATACAAAGCTAACATATTTACATCAAAGGATGTAGTTAACCGCATATCTTCCTCAAAATAATTGGAGATTAATCTTCCAAAAAAACAATAATAATACTCCATACTAGAACATACCTATTTATTTTCTTAAATATTTCAAATCAAAATACAACGAAATCAATTAACTAAGATAACAATATTGAATTATGTGTAATGTAGCAATACACAACTTTACTGGTGATGGAACTAGTGCACAGTGTTTGAACTCAACATGTACTCTAAACACACTCTAATATACAACTTTTCATAAAATCATAAATAACAGAACATGACATTGTTATTTTATAAAGTAATCAACTCCATAATAATGTAAAGAGAAATGTCATAGAGTATAATTGTCAATTGTGATTAATTAGAAATACTTAAGAATTACTTATCTTTTCGGATTGTAATGAGTTAGTATGTATCTGGATCCCAAATTATGTCTCGCCGGTTTTGAATTTGTTGTCCTTCAAAATCCTGACAATCATGTAGCCGAATTCTTTGTTGCTATCATCCCACTGACAATGTCACAAGGAATCGAAACTTGAGGCTAGGGGGAGTTTTATCGGGCCCCACGGTGGGCTCGAACTATTCCTGAAGAACAATATTGATAACCTCCCTGGTGCTGGAAGGGAGAGGTCACATTGTATAAGTGTTTGTCTCTTGTAAGAATTGATCCATTTTCTCTTCTCCCTTTGTTCCCTTTTATATTTGTCCTTCCTTTAACGCCTTTGAGACAATGACCTTGAATACCTTTAATCAACATAAAAGACATTCATGGCCAATTATTCACTAGTTAATGCACTGGGTGAACATGTTTGGACATGTTGTGGTCACAAGATAAATTTCCGTAAATGTTTTTCCCGTTGACATCATATCAAAGGCGTTCCAATTTTTTGTTGCTCTCTGGCTGACCACCCTCTCTTGGTCGGACATGATGTTGCTCTAAGGTAGGGCTCTCTTAGCCGGACATGATGTTACTATGTGGTCGGGCTCTTTTGGTCGGACATGATGTTACTCTAAGGTAGGGCTCTCTTGGTCGGACAGGATGTTACTCCGTGTCCGGGTTCTCTTGATCGGACAAGATGTTACTCTTTGGTCGGCCTCTCTTGGCCGACTCGGTTGTTACTTAGTGACCTGGATTTGTTGGCCGACTTGGTAGTTACTTTGTGTCCTGGCTCTGGTGGCCAACTTGGTAGTTTATCTGGTCTAAACCTCTGAATGTACATAGTCCTCCAATCGTGAGGCCTGCAAGAGCGAAGCGCTTAAGTTCTTAGTTATTCTTCCTCTTAGAAGGTCGAGATAGTTTTTATTCTGAGTGGATGGAGGTCCTCTCCTAGTTTCTCAAACCCGAGATATACATAGTCCCCCAAGCGTGAGGCCTGATAAGGTCGAAGCGCTTAAGATGTACACTGTTGTTTATGCGATTTTTTAGATTTCGGTTACTCTGATCTGTAACACTGGATGGCGGGCGTTATGTTTACTGTTGATTTCCATTTTTCAAGAGTTGATGTTGGGTTTTTTTTCTATAATTTCATTTAATTTCGAATAAAGATTTATCATGAACTCAGTTAATTGAAGAGTTGTGTTTTGTTGATTAATTCTGTTGCGATGAGCTTGAGTAAAGGCGAGTATGTGATGACAGGTGTCTATATTATGTTATGTTTTACTTAACCTGTGTTACGGAGAAGTTTTTTTTGTGCCGGGTGACACCCTATGGGTGTTGTTGTTTAAATTTACACTTTTTACGCACGGGGTTATTAGGGTTTTACACTTGACGGTTAAATTGACATCACTTCGATTTTAAGTCATGGTGGAGATTATTGAAGTATGTCTTAAAATCTTAAGTGATGAAGAGAAATAAAACATGTTTCGAGATTGCCATAAACCAGAAAGCTGAAAAGCATTAAGAATGTATGGTTCGGGCAATTCGTGAATATTGATTTTGGTCGATTCACTTTGTGGATCCGTTCATTAATGTTAGAATGTTGGATATATATTTTATATTAATTTAGAAATAATCTACTAATATAAAAAATATTCTAAGATATTTATAATATTTTATTCTAACCATTAATGGGTTTTGTTATAGTTCTGTTAGATTTTAACATTTATAAATATGTATCTCTTATGTTATTACATAGTGACAATTTTAGAGCTTTAGATAAAAAGAGAGAAACAAGGGTTTATGATTTAGGAAAACCTTTTAGAGTTATTTAGAAGGATCAGACAATACTTGTTGATACCTTGGGTTTGTGTGATTCTTATATTGAGAGTTGGAGAGATTGAGAAACACTTGGGTACAAAATAGAGGTTTATTCTTGGGAACTCTGAAGGCGAATGTTATTTTCTCGTAACTCATTTCTAATCTCTTGTAATAATTTTCTAAGTATAGTGAATTGAAGAGTTGTTATCTTCCTCACACGTAGATTTTTTGATCGAATTAGGTAAACAAACCTTTCGCCTTTCTCACCTTTTTTTCCTCTTGTTTTATTTTCTACTTATTAGTTATTATTGTTAAAGGCCATTGATTTTGGTTGCTACTCTTCTTTGCCCCCATATCAAATCAGTTGATTTAAATTGATTCTTGTCATGTTCCCAATATTATGCATTTTTGTTCTTTTTTAATCCAATGTCTTCCCTGACATGTTTACCCAACCTAAAACTTAGAAAAATAGTAATGACATAAAATTTCATCTTACAACACACTAAGACATCATTTTAGCAGAATAAATTCATTATAACATATATTCATACCAATAAAGCATGAGATCATCAACCACATATATGATCATTAGTAACATACAAGTTTATATAATAAATTTAAGGACCTATTATTACTCAAGAAGCAAACTCCAATCTAGGGTTCAAGATAAATCATCTCTTTTAGAATTTCTTACAAGAAATTAGACCGAAGTTGATGTTCAAGGGAAACTCCACTACTCCAAATGCTAAAATGCCCATTATATGACAATCTCCTCCTTACCTCGTGTTTGCAGACTTTTCTCTGCATAGCTCTTAACAATGGCAACAATTTTTATTCCTTGTACACTAGCTAGTCTTTGCAACCTTTTGGTGAATTGAGGATTATGAAGAAGAAGATGTTCCTTGGTGAATTTTGGAATGGTGAGAGTTTTCTTGAGAATATGTGTTTTCTATTGTTTCTCTTTTTCTCTTTCTATCCTTTTCTTTTCTCTACTCCTTTCTTAAAATCAGATTTTATTCTTTTTCTCCACTAACTCTTTCCTCCTCAACTTCCTTTTTTTCATTATCTCTATAATTTTTCTAAGTTAATAATTAGTTCATTGTCAAAAAAAAGTTAATAATTAATTCTCAATAACTCATATTACTACTAATAATAATAATAATAATAATAATAATAATAATAATAATAATAATAATAATAATAATAAAGATAACATAAAAAAAATTAAATAATATTAAAGTTAACTATTTTATTTAATTTGGAATTTTACAATAATAGTAATTTTTTTATTGGGTGAAAGGTTATTATCATTGAATCGCCACATGAATTATGATTATCGTTGTTTGATTAAGTAATTTGAGGTACAAGTTTGTGCACGAGCGAATCACTCCATGAAAATATGAATAATAGAGTAAGTTTGTAAGTCAAAGAAAGTCTAATGCATGTTTAGGAATCAATAGAAATTAAAACAAGTGAGATCAAACTAATAAGATACCAAATTTGTATATTGACTAAAACATTTTTTTTCTTTCTCTTCTTTACCAATGTTACTCCGTGTCCTTCCATGCAAATTTTTCTTAGTTAGAGAAAGAATTCAAAATTTCTCTAAATTTTCAAGTTTTTTAAAAAATATTTTCTTTTTTCTTCTTCAAATTTCTTCAACTCAGGAGCTTATTTTCTCTAAGAGTTGTGAAACAATTTTTACACACACGCACACCACATTTTTATTTCTTAAAAAACGGCACACATAGTGCTAATATTAAACATACAAATTAAATATGAATTATAATAAGTCATCATATATAAAATAATTCAATTCCCAAACTTTTTAACTTTAATAATCAACTTGGATTTTATTTTTTTAACAAAATATTCTTATCACAGCATGCCTCAAGTCACAATACTATTGCTTGCTATTATAAATTAAAGACATGCTACATACACTAGACATTTGTTTTTCATTCCATTTTGAAATTCTAACAACCTTATCACAAATATGGTAAATATTGGTATATATTATTGTTATAGAGACTAACTGACTCTAATTTTACTAATAAGTGGTCATTCCTTTTAGTTTAGAACTACACATATCAATTACTATTTCATTTCTTATCACAAATATGGTAGATATTGGTATATATTACTGTTATAGAGACTAACTGACTCTAATTTTACTAATAAGTGGTCATTACTTTTAGTTTAGAACTACACATATCAACTACTATTTCACTACACATATCAACTACTATTTCATTTCCTTTTAAACAACATATCCTTTAATCTTGCTTGAGAGCCTTATTTTTTATATCGTTCAATTTTTGTGATTTTCAAACTACCATATAAATTATAAAATTAGCACAAAAATATTTTTAAATTATACAATAGTAGTCCAGAAAGATAAAAATAATCAGGCTGAGTTTATGTAGAAGGATTTATAGCCGACACATGTTTTAACAAAAATTAATTGGTTTGTACCATTAATTTATTTTTATTTTTAAATATCATGTTATATAGTATATTTATATTGAAATACATTGAATATATATATATATATATATATATATATATATATATATATATATATATATATATATATATATATATATATATATATATATAATTTAAGGCTTTTATAAAAAATAATTACATTGAAAAAACATATATCAATACTTATTTTTAAACTTTTTATAAATTAAAATATTAGTAAATTTAAGAAAGAAAGACCTAATCCACAAACTAGATAGTTAACAAAAAAAAAAAGTGGGGTTAATCAACATATTACATAAAATTTACTATATTTTTAAGGTCCACAACCTATTTTATAAATAATATCAAGACATGTGAAAATGGTGAGTTCTAGAGTAACAAATATAAAATGAATGGTAAGGTCATTCAATTATTTTGTGTAACTCCACGTACCATTTTTATGTTTCGTGATTATTCTCTTAGAGACCAAAATTGCTTTTTATGTTTTGTGGAGTATTATTCTCTTGTTGACCAAAATTGAATTGCTCCCTCCCACCTGTTATATAAATTTTACATCAGGGAATTAGGTTGTTAAATTCCTTACGAAATTCGTTTAAAATAACAAAAATTACAACATTCTCAATTTCAAAATAACCATCCTCAATTTGTTTACTAACTCCCTATAATCACATAACCTACACTCACAACCTACTCTCACAATAGAACAATAGTACCAAGAAACCCAACAAGTTAACCTTACATAGAAGTGTTATAGATAGAATTAGAAGTCTTTTTGGGTTAATTTTTTTCAACAAAAACAAAAACGTGGTCCAAGCAGTGCACCCCTCCAATTTTGTCTAAATATGAATATTGAAATCTTAAACAAACTTCTTGTTAACCATCTATAATCTCACTCAACCCTCAATACTCTATATGCATTCTTGAATCAATAACAAGTAAGAATCATACTGCTCCACACTCAGTTAAGATTAATAACCCTAAAGATTAAACAAATTGAAAAATTTGAAGAAACTCAAATGAGGCAAAAGCAAAACCTCAGTAACATATCTGAGATGGAATTTTGTGTTGAACCGTAAATCTTCAAGTTGAACCATAGTGGTTTAAAGGGGCGATCCGTCGATGGCTCTAGCTTAAACGGCTGTGAGGGAATTCGTCAACCAGCTGTGAGGGAGATTTGTAAAAAATTCATAGTACAGGAGGCGAGTTGTCAAATGGTTGTGAGGAAGTTTTGCGAATTTTTTTTTTTTAAAGTTTTGAGAAGGGGTACTATAAGTTTTGCGGGGAAAAAGGGAGAGAAACGAAAATTGTTCGGGGACTAAATGCGGCATAGGTTAGCGTCAATTCAACGTGATGCTACTATTAAATAAATAAAATATTAAATCATTTTAGGCGGGGAATGACTCTAGCGTCTGCCACAGCCGACACATATAATTTAATCAATAAATAAAAAAACATATTTTAGTATGTAGTATCGACCAATAGCGACACTAACCTTTAATAAATAAATATAAGAAATATAAATAATTTCTGGCTGAAATGAACGGAGCATTGTCCAATTAGGATCGTATTATTAAAGTGATATTAAATGAAAGCTATTAGGGTATGTTTCTGTGCTAGAATGCCAATGCTACTAGCGTCAGAGTCGAGTCTGACGCTAAAAAATTTAATTTATAACACTTTTTCTAGTGATCTCTGTCGCCCTTCGAGGCGATTACATGCATGATCCTCACAAAGGATCCCTTACCTCCCTTTGAGGCGATAACATACATTGAATACTCACAGATGAGCCTTGCATCACCTTGTGGCGATCATAAGGGTGGATCCTCTTCAAATGAACCTTTGAACACATTTAAAAGAATAAATGCATCTCCAGGTGAGGATTTTCATCCCTAAAAGCAAACATTTTAAAAAGAAAACATTAAAGTTATAGTACAATGTAGTCCATAAAGAAGAGACTTGAGGGCCTCATTCAGAGAGTCCTTCAGTTTCGTGATGGCAATATCAGGAGTTCACGCCTTTAACGTTACTGTCTTGAATATGACCTTCAAGTCCTCTTTCTCCTTCACTAAATACTTCAATGTTTCGTGGCATTCAGTAAGGAAACCATGGTCCATTGCAAGCTTAGATCTTAGGTCATCAACAATTTTAGCATGTTTTTATTGTTGGACACGTCTAATTAAGAGAATCCTTAGCAAATGCGCTTCAGGAACATTGGATAACTCCAAGGATGATTTGTTATAAAGGTTCCAGTAATCAGAGGGAAAATCCTCGGGGAAGGGGAGGTTAATCTCAATGAACTTGATAACATCAAACAAGGCGTACTCCCTCCAAAGGGACAAAAAAGGGCGAGAATCATCCCCAATTAGTTGGAGATTTCCTTCGTCCCTACCACCCACATTAGCCATTAATATCCTCCCTCTGGGGCTTGAGAAGAGCATCCTCTTTGCTTTTGACTCTTAGAGGGAGGTTCATCAATAATAAGATGGTCTTGGTGCGCTATGTGTCCTACTTTAAAACTTGATCGATCAAACGTCTTTGGGGGAGGAATGGGGATTAACGCTCCGCACGGCTCCTAGTCAATCATTCCTTTCTCTCATCTAATGGATCGGTTGACATTTTTTATGTGCAAAAGATAAAGAGAAAAACGAGTTAGGAAAATATTTAAGAAACAAACTCAAACAGAAATGTAACCCAATGATAGGATCACATAGATATTTCTCTATCTTGCTATTGTTCCCTAGATCAAAAGAGATCACAATACGGGAACATATAAACTTGAAGTTGGTCAATTCTAGAACCACCTCTCGCTCAAGGGGCTGAAATCGGTAGGAGAAAAATCAGTAGTTGTCTTCATATCACTCTTCCTAGACAATGGAAAGTGGGGGGTGTGGGTATCCCCAGTAGTGAGCATCGAAGCACCATCTCGCCTCTTAATCCTCATAAACTTGTCCTGCTTGTATGTGTAAGGATTGGAGTGAGGTGTCGATATTTTTGTCTGGGAGACTAAACAAGGTCACCTAACAACTCGTGGGGGGTAGGTATAACACTATAGAAATAAAAGAATACCTCAACGGGAAGAGGAGCCTCCAATCGACAGTACAAAATCTCGAATGCCCTAATAATGCCTCAAACATTGGATTTAATTTTAGAAGGGGCGGTATTGGTGGTGGTCAATAATTCGATCTCTAACTAGGTGAAAGTAGAAATAGAGAGTGGGTGAATCATCCACGACATCCTTATTAGCTCTCTCCCTTTCAGAGCAGGGCTCCAAGATCACGTCGTCTTCGTGTCTAGTACTAGAAAGCCCAACCTGCCTCTAAAATACCATTATCCTTTCCTCATCAGAATACAGAGACGCAAAGTCATACACACTAATGTTGTCACCGATGATGTCTCCGACACTACTTTATATGTGGATGTAAACCGAGTGATGTCCATGTTGATCTTGGAAAACAATTTATAAATAAACAAGAGTTTGTTATACGTGACCATATGTTTCAATTGGCGAGATCAATCGACGAATTCTAAAGATATTGAAACGTCTTCAACCATCTCTAGATCATGAAATATGGTGTTAGATTTTATGTTAACAAATATCTATGCAATTTTACATATTTTGTGTATATGATAACAAATATTTATGTTGATTTGTGTTTTCTTCATCTCTTGCATGAAATTGCATGTGTTTTTTGATAACAAAGTATATTTTAAATTTCACAATTTAAAAAATCTCACTGCATATTATGTGTTTTAGTCTAAAATTTATTTTGATTATCGGATCAAAGTGTATTCTGAATTTCAAATTTTAAAAATCCTTCTTGATGAATTTGTGGTGTGTTAGGTAGTAGTATCAGAAGAAAAAAAATCTAGATTTTAAAATCCGAATTTTGTTATGAATAAATATTATTGTGGATGTCCATATGTATTCTAATCTTTCATCTTCATATTTCCTATTAAGTGGTATAGTAAGGTTATGATTTTTCACCTTCCTAATGTCCTATAAATAAGGTCCACTTTGCAATGTAAATCATACTTCTTGAAGAAGATAATAGAATACCACTTTCTTTCTTACTTTCTCTACTTTATCTCTATATTGTTTTTGTTAATTTCATAACACGTTATCAACAAGAAGCTCTACCAAACTTGGAAAAAAATGAAGCCATAACTGTTAGAGGTAATATTAGTATTATTTTATTATTTTTCTCTCATTATGCGTGTTGAAATTTGATATTATATCTTATTAAATTATCAATAATCTCTGAAGGACTACAAAACAACGTGTTTGTTATATAGTTTCTGAAGAACTTAACAAATATCTATTAAAGATAGTATTAAGTTTGTTATATAGTTCTTGAAGAACTTATCAAATATTCTAGAAGGATATTATTGAGTTTGATATATAATTCCTAAAGAACTTATCAAGCATCCCTGAAGGATTATGAATATTATTATTTTTATTAGTAAAAGATTTGTGATTGAGTTTCTGAAGAACTACAAGATGTGATTGAGTTCCTGAAGAACTATAAAAAAATTGTTTGTGATTGAGTTCCTGAAGAACTACACAAAAAAAAAATCCTCTCTTAAACTAATGTCAAGATATCTCAGGAGAATTGCTTAAAGAATTATTTTTCTTAATCAGTGTGAATATTTGTGACATGACTTTGAAGGGTTTTTTTTTTTAGCTTCCTAGAAGGATTATGCAAATAATTATTTCTTATTATCACTACGAAGATCATTTGTGATATATAATTCCCAAAGAGTTAAAATTTTAAAATAAGGATTTCTCACACCTTAAAATGTTGTATCTATAATATTAGAAGAATTTCATCATGATATTAATGAATCCCTGAAGGATTGCATCTATACTAATAACCTATCCTAGAAGGATTGCATTTGTTATATTAAAAACTTGAAAAATGATTACATAAGCTATATTATCGAATTCTAGATGGATTGGATCAATAATAGTGAAGTACTCCAGAAGAATTTGACTAAGAAATTTGTATTTTGATGTAAAAAAAATTGTAATATACTCATAAAATGTTTGTCATTCCAGAAGAATGACATGAATGACTCTAACATATCTTAGAAGGATAACCATATTTTTGGATTATTGTAATTTCTAGCATTTGGCTATGTTAAAAACTTATTAAATTTGTTAGAGTATAGATTATTTCATAACTAGAATTATAGATCTATATATTTCATCTATATATATATATATATATATATATATATATATATATATATATATATATATATATATATATATATATATATATATATATATATATATATATATATATATATATATATATATATATATATATATATGATGATATAATTTTAGTAATATGATTTTGATAATTACATGTTATATTAGGATCAAAGTGTTAAATCATGAGATATTATTAGGATGATCAATGTTTGCGGATATAATTTTTTTATTCACATTATTTCTAAATATTAATATTTTAACAAGAGAATTAAAACATTGCAATCTATTAAAGAATATATCAATAGTGTAAAGTTACTATATATTTTAAAGTTGTTATAATAGTGCTTAGATTTCTCATATAAATCTTAATTAAACTATTCTTTTCTTTTTACAAGTATAGTGTATGGATGACATTTGTTAGTCCATCTTAAAGGCACACGAAAGTAAGCTCATATTTTGATAGAGTCGAGATTCGAATGAACTTTAATCCTTTATATTTTCTTTTTGTGTGTTCTCTTTATGTCTTGCCAAATATTTTTCGTCATAGATAATTCACATGATTTATATTGGAGGTATTAAATATCTTTGTATTACACAAATGAATTTGGACATAAAATGTATAATAGAAAAGCTACCGACTTTTCCCTCGGGCTTGTACCACACTTATATTAGTACAATTTAAGCACATGTCATTGTAAACCAGTAGTTTACAAATTACACTTAAATGTGTCGTTGGTAAAAACCGTTTGGGTCATCTCGGATATAATATGATGCGAATAATTTGTATTGAAGAACCAGAAGTTTCTTCAATCCAGTCAATTTTTGTGTGTTTCTAAAGGAAAATAAAAATTTGAGAAATTGTGATTTTATGACATTAATTGTTGCATTGACTATAATATCATGCATATGTCTCTACTCACAACCAGAAGTTTGTGAAATTATTTTCTCAACTAATTAGATTATGATCTTGTTTTCTGGATTTTTTAGAAATTCCTATATAAGTTCACATATATTATTAAAATTGATATTGAATATCATATAATATATGTTCATAAAAAGAAAATGGACCCGAAGATCCATTCCTTAGACGTCTAAAGTTAATTATATGGTTGATACTTATGAGATCATCAATTCTAAATTATATATTTGAAACACCCAAAGTATGATATTAATATATTTATTCGCATTAAACCAACAAGATATTATATCTTAGTCCTCCCTAATTTATTCTAATACTTCTCATCTTAGTGAACGTTTGAATGTGTTGTGTATACCCCAATTGCTCCAATATAATACATTAAGATGAGTCATGAAAGAATATTGGAAAAATATAATTAATATGAATCTCAATTTTGAGGATATAATTTGAGAAAATAATTAAATACTTGATTGCAGCCCAGTATGTTGATTATCACTTGATAAATTAATTTTCCCAATATTAGGAGGAGGGAATAAGTAGCTGAAATCATGAACAAGAAGTTCAAATGAACAACTGAAATCATGAACAAAAAGTTCAAATGAATAATTTAAAATAAGTTGTTGTCTTGATCCTCGTACAAATCAATATGAACCAAAAATTCAAAATATTATTCATTTGCAAAGTTTATAAAAAAAATTATCAGCTGATAATACTCCACTCAAAGTGGACTCTCCTATTGGATAATATAATATTGCAAATGAGTTGTTGCTGCGCCTGAAGCGTGGTATGAAAGTCGGTTCTAATGTTAAAAGTCCTCTACTAAGAAAAGAAACTAAAGATGAACCAAGTGAGGATATGAAAATGCTAAGAGCACTTTGACCTAATTTAATTTTTCAGTTCCAGAAGAACAAATCAAGTACTTGAAATATGAAATAAAGAGATCTCGATAAATTATGTCTTGGGTGAAATGGAATGGAATCGAAATTGATATAACCAAATAAAGTCAATATTGACAATGTCTTTGTATACAATATAGCGCTAAAAGTGATCAATGATAACGAGGATCATGAGTTAAAATTCTATTAAAGATTGTAGACTAAGTGAGAATTGGCCAAAATAAATATATTCAATTGAAGAAGAATTAAACTCACTTTACAAGTGACTCACTTTTGGACCTGTAGTCCGACCACCTCAAGGTGTGAAACTAATTGGATATAAATGAGTTTTTGTGAAAAAGAAAAATAAGAATTATATAAAGTTTGATTTATTTCTCAATGATTTTCACAAAGACCTAAGATTGATTTTGATAAAACATATTCACCTGTAGTGGATTCAATCGATTTTTGATAATTAATTAGCCTTGTAACACATGAAGGGCTTAATTTGAACATGATGGATGTAATGACATCTTATTTATATGGTTCACTTAATAGTGACATTTACATGAAACTCCCTGAAGGGTTCAATATACCAGAGGCACGTAATTGTGAATCTTGATAAAACTACTACATCAAATTGAACAAGTCTCTCTATAGACTGAAAGAATCTGGATGCATGTGGTATAATCGCCTCAGTGAATATCTGTTAAATGATGAATATGCAAATAACTCAATTTGTACTTGTATTTTCATAAAATAATGTGGAAAAGAATTTGCAATAATAGTTATCTATGTGCGTGACATACATATTATTGGAACTCCTGAAAAGCTTCCAAAAGCTATAAATTGCTTAAATAAAGAGTTTGAGATGAAGAACCTAGAAAAGACAAAATATGTCTTGGTTTGCAAATTGAGCATGTAGACAAAAGAATATTTGTACATCAATAAGGCTATATAGAAAAGTGCTTAAATGATTCTATATGGACAAATGTCACATATAGCCTACTCCAATATGGTTATAGATCATTATATATGGAGAAAGATCTTTTTAGGCCTCGAGAAAAGGATAAAAAATTACTTGGTCTTGAAGTACCATATCTCAGTGCAATTGGAGCACTAATGCACCTTGTTAATTATACACGTCTTGATATATCATTTGCAGTTAATATATTAGCAAGATACAGTTATTCACCTAGACAAAGATATTGAAATAGATTCAAACATATACTTCGCTATCTTAGAGATGTAGGTTACTTGTCAGATCCTCACAATGGTAGATCAGAAACAAGTTATTTGTTTACAAATGTCACATGTTCCCTATTCCGATGATTGTTATATCATTAGATGTAGAGAAAGATCCTTTCAGGCCTCAAGAAAATGATTACAAAAATTACTTGGACCTGAAGTAACATATCTTAGTGAAATTGGAGCACTAATATACCTTGCTAATTATACACGTCTCGAAATATCGTTTGTGGCCAATCTATTACCAATATACAATTATTCGCCTACACGAAGACATTTGAACGGAGTCAAACATATACTTTGTTATCTTATAGATGCTGGTTACTTGTCAGATTCTCACAATAGTAGATCAGAAACATGTTATTTGTTTACATGTGATGGTACAACCATTTCATGGAGATCTATGAAACAACTCATGGCAACAACTTCATAAAATCCTACATAACTATTAACACTACATGAAGTCACTTTGAAGAAGACATTTTAAGCAACGACTATAAAGAATATCGTCTCACATATAAATGTATGCATGAGGGGGAGAAAAACATATGTTTTGCACTCTTTTTCCCTTCACCATGGTTTTGTCCCACTGGGTTTTCCTGGTAAGATTTTTAACGAGGCAATTCATATTCAAAGGATATTGTACTCTTTTTCCTTCACTAGAATTTTTTCCACTGGGTTTCTTTTAGTAACGTTTTAACGAAGCATATCCTCAATGGACATCCAAGGGGGAGTGTTATGAATAAATATTATTGTGGATGTCCATATGTATTCTAATCTTTCATCTTCATATTCCCTATTAAGTGGTATAGTAAGGTTATGATTTTTCACCTTCCTAATGTCCTATAAATAAGGTCCACTTTGCAATGTAAATAATACTTCTTGAAGAAGATAATAGAATACCACTTTCTTTCTTACTTTCTCTACTTCATCTCTATATTATTTTTGTTAATTTCATAACAAATTTGTTTTTTACATTAGCTTTAACGTGTTTGAGGACATGCGTATTTCACACGCGTTTAATTTGTAAAATTCAAAATCTATAAAGAAGAAAATTAAAATTTCTTCATGGTGCATGAATAACATGTTGTGCAATGAGTAACACTCTAATAAAAAATGTAACACATCAGCTAAGCATGTGGTATAAACATAACTTCACAAATATAGAAAAAGAGTAAAATTGATCTTCATTCGAATTGAGATAATGAGAGAAATTTCTTTTAGGTTTTCTAGATTAATTCTATGATAAATAATTTTTAATAAATAAGAAGATGAATGTTATATTCAGGGTCGGCCCTGGACCAGGGCAAGCAGGCCCACAGCCCAGGGCCTCAACACAATGGGGGCCTCAAAATTTGGGGGGTGTAGATAAAAAATAATTAAACTGAAATATTATATTATATATCGATTAGCGAAATTAATATGTAACACTTTACCTGTGGCCCAGCGGATTTGGCAATGCTATCCAGACATGGAGTTGTGAGTTAGATCCTTGCTAACCATCCAAACTTTGGTAGTTCAATTTTTTAGGTACCATAAATAAACATGGCAATTAAAACCATTGTGAGTTCGATCTTGCTAACCATCCAAATTTTAGAAGTTCAATTTTTTAGTACAGTAAATAAACATGGCAATTAAAACAATCATTTTAAAAAGACAAATTTAATTAATTATGCCTTAGTGCCATAACTCTCTCAATTTATCTAATTAGCATTTCTAATTTTAATTATAAAATAACTTGTATATAATCTATTAAAATTTAATTAGTATAAATTTTAGAAATTATTTATATATTATAATTAAATATTTAAAAAATTTTCATATAATTATCTAATTTATTATAGATTTTTATGATTAAATTAAATTTATTATCACTTGTGCTTTGATTTATTATTTTTTTGTCATAGAAATAAACTTTTTACCAATCAGGTAAACCTGCCTATTAGGGTCAGGACATAGTTTACCCCTGCTCTTACATTTTCTAGCCATATGATTTGGTTTTCCACAATTAAAACGAGAAAACGTCAATTTCATTTCTTTGAAATGGTGGATGTTGCCTAGAAAATAAAGCAATTAAGGTAATTAAAATATTCTCATTCTTAATTCAGTTAATTATATTTCGATTTTGAATTCTTAATGATTTGCATATAACTACTTATCTGCATTTAAATTTTTTTATTGTTCGAAACAACCAAGACTTCATATTTTTAATCCTTACGAAATTCTTCTTCATTTTAGAGGCGAGTTAAACGTGTGTTTTTTATTATGGGTCCATTTATTTATTTGCCCTAGGCCTCTAAAAAGTCGGGACCGGCCCTGGTTATATTCATAGGGGCTTTTGAAAAATTGATATTTGAAAGTAAATATTCTTAGTGAGAAAATTCAACCATTTCTCAAATATGAAACAACGACTCTATTTGGTAAAACACATTTTTCAGTTTATAATTTACAGCTTATAAACTCATGTTATAATTTAAATTTGTTTAGTAATAGTATTTTCATCACGAGCTTATAATTTATTTTACTTGTAACTTATTTTTCAGACACTATTTTAAATAGTGTTTTAACTAATAGCCTATTATTTTTATTCTTTTTTTATCTCTATTATTTTAAAAAAAAACCCACTTATCTTTTATGATTTATTTAATTTAAAATAAAATAATTATGTATTAAATATGTTGTCATTTTACGTTTGTAAATTAGTTAAATTGCTAATTTTATCACATTTTAATTAACTTATCAATTATCATTTCCAATCATCAACTATAAACTATAAATCATCAACCATCACTCATAACTTATAAATTAAATATCAATTAACCACTATTTTTATCAAACCGACCCTAAGTCTATATTTTCGAGAATCTAGTAATAATCTGAAATTCGAACTCAGTAGAAAATAACAACAACACCACCATTTAGTAGTAATCAAGAAATGCAACGATAAACGGTTGGAATTAGACTCTCAAACCTTTGAGTAATTCCTTATCGTTAAAGATGACAATGAAGAAAAATAAGAACAAAAGTAGGATTAGGGTTTGCGGAAATTAAAGAGAAGAAGAAAGTATTTTCTGCAGAGTTTCTCTCTGCCCACAAACTGTGGAAATTCTGTTATTCCCTTGCAACTGCAACTTCTGTGAATACAAGATAATGACTTGATTACAAATAATGAGGGTTACTCCCTATTTATAGATTTAGGTTAGTCTTCTCCCTAAGCCAAAGCCCAAAACTATAAAAGCCCAAAATACCTATTTTGGAACTAAATCAAATCTAATCTATTTTAAATCTAAATCAAATCTATCTAAATTTAAAACAAACTTATGTGTAACAAACTGTTACACACTTCGACACTTCGACACACCTTGTGTTCGAGTAACAACCTGCCTCGACATAAGGAGTTACAAGTTAACATAAAAAAATGTCAAAACTAAATCAGTGCGAAATTCACATGAGATATTTTTCTTGTAAGTACGAGATTTAAATATTGCTATTTTACATTTAATTTACTCTTAGATATATGAGTTTACAAATTACAACCCAGTAAAGGGAAAAATTGACAACAGCATCAAGCATACAAGAAACTCGAACCAGACCTGATCTTCGCGCCTCTAGCATCTAAACTAGGAAATGAATGATCAAGTTGCAAAAGAATATTGTTCGGGACTGACTATAGACAATTAATGAACAACTGTTGCTATATACACTAGCATGATAAACAAAATAATCCAATGTTTAAACAAAACTTCCTTCCTTTTCAAGCATGTACTATGTATCAATTTCACTTGTTGGACCATTGAAATTCTATTTCTAAGTTTCTTGAGGGGCCACTTTTACTTTCAGGCAACAGAGTGTATTCTCCAGATACTGCCCCCAGCATCACCACCCGGTCAATCTGGATCGTCACTTTCCCAAATGAGCTCTGTCATCAGATAAAAATATTGAATTAGAAGTGTTAAGTAGAAGTGTATGAGAAAAATGAGTGAAGATGAATAAAGTGATTTATTATTAGTCCAATTTTCCCAGTTACCTTTCCCATTTTACTTTTGTTTTTGCAAGAAATATGAAGCTTCTGGCCTTTGGGAGGACTTTCAAAGGACCATGAGAAACTCTCATCCCACTCCGGATTTGGGCCAGTTGAAACCACCTGAGCAGTACATGATGTATTAGTATATTGATCGCACACAATCACTGACTAAATCTATGCATGTTTGACATGGAGAGACAATTGTATGTTATTATCACGCAAAACAAATATGTCAAGTAATCCTAGAACATCAGAGGACAAGTTCACACGATAATGAATAGATATGAAATTGTTTTATTGAAAAATACCTTGGTTTGCTGTGGAGGAGTGTTTCCAAGTGTAAGCTTACAGTATACACTCGCGTTTCCAACAGACTGCTTCATATTATTACCGCTCTTGATAATCACCACCAATGTCCCCGGTAAACACTGCAATAGAAATTCTGCCTTCTCTTGAAACCGAGGTGGGCCAGACTGGATTAAAAATTGTAACAAAGGAATAGCATCTGCGGCTGCTATGGACTGGGCTCTAGAAACTTCTGCTGGGCATGCTGACCAAGCTTGCCTGAGCAGAAAAAGTGCATCCAAGGCAGCTTCCTGAGTAGCCTCTGAACCTGTCTTTAAGGATGAAACCAGGTGTGGAATGCTAAGTGTTGCTGGTTCAGTTGCTCTCAGTCGCGGGAAGTTGCTAAATAGAGAATTTAAGGCTTTAAGATACTCATCGTTCACAGTTCCAGTAGCCCATAAATCCTTTTCAATAGCAGCTACAAGACCATGCAAAACTTTGTTAGGCCATGTTTACATACAGAAAAGAGAGACAATAAATTATAAATGAGAGAGTATTCTGATTAGCTTGATGAAGCAACTTATAAATAAACACATACTATCATCGTCATTTATCAATAATCTCAGATTAAAACAGCACCTTCACCTTCATTTAACTTAAACTTTTAAGTTTAACAAATATTTTTGAGGTCACTCATAAGGAGTGCCAAATAGAAGCCTAGGTCCCCATTTTTTTCTAGAAGAGGCTATATAGCATCATCATGTCCAACAAAGATAGCAGTTTCCTACCAGTTGGGAACTTGGGATTGGTTACATTAATCAATCAGTCACTTTCCAAAAATAAGCTTTGATATTTTACAAAAGATTTGCTAACTTCTTCATATGTAACATTACTAGTTTTTCCAATTGAAAGTATTGTGAAAACCGAGTTATACCCGAGCTTGTAAAAGCAAGAAAAAATGCATGACTTCTCAACTAATTTAAGAAAGGATAAGAAAACCTGCTTTGTAAACGGCCACATAAAAAATAATGCACCATTTAAATAAAAAGAGGATAAGATAAAAACTTTTCAGAATAAAAACAAATGATAACATTGCATGATGGCAAGGAACTCACCAGTTATCGCTCTGACTGTTTCACTAGAAGCATACTCTTGAATAGTATGATTTGAAAAGAGAAGTTTAATAAACATTGCAGCCTGAACAGATGTTTCAGGATCACTTGAACCAATTAGATCGAGTATAACCTGAACCCCACCGGCCTCTGCAACTGCTCTTTTATTTGATCGACTGTGCATCACAAGGTTTTGCAGAGCGCATATGGCAACAACTTTCATTTCTTCAGTTGGTTGGTCTTCAAGCACATTCACTAAAGCACGACAAGCTGCGACTGCATCAGCTGTCCGAGCAAGACCCTCATTCTGGAATAGATCACCAAGAGCCAAAGTTGCTAATAACCTTGCTTGCTGTAATTGAGTTTGTGGATCCAAGAGGTACTGGGATAACGGTAAGATGGCTGATTTAGTAACCTTTGTTTCTCTAATCTTTACATTGTTCAGCAATACTTCTAAGAGTCTCGCAGCTGTGTCCTCACACTGATGAGATCTTAGGAGCTCCAAGAGAGCCTCTACGGCACCGGTTTCAGCCATTGCCTCTGCGACTGCGCTAGTTCCATCATCACTTTCCAATACAAGAAGAGCACTTAATGCACCACTAACCGTGGTCTCTGATCCAGATTGAAGCAACCTTACCAAAACAGCAACAGGAATTTCCAAGTAGAACTCAGAACAAAATTGCAGGATAGTTGCTAAAACAGAGGCCGCAGACTCCCATAATGTATGAGGAATGGAAGGGTCAGCTTGCAATATCACTTTAGAAATTTCCATAACTCCACCCTCTTTTGCAATTTCATTTGGCCATACAATTGCAATACTGACAAGGGCCTTTAAAGCTCTTTGCTGCAATATTTGTATGCCAGAACCAAGAACTCGCACAAGAGGGCCAATTACTTGCTGTGTCACTGGGTCCTTCTGAAGGTGTTCTTCTAAAAGTAGATGCGAGAGAAGCTCAGCAACCAACTGTTGCACTTCTGCTTTTTGAGAATCGAGCAAGGGAATGAGTGGTTCTATAGCATGGTGAGAAGTTAATGTGTAATCAGCACGGCACTGTGGGTGTTCTAAGATATTAACCAAAACCTGCAATGCACTGTGTTGACCGTCAGACCCAAATTCTTGCCTTGTTAGCAAAAAGAACAGGGGTTCAACCACTTTAGCAGCTGATGGTCCTTTGGCTATGGTAGCATTATTGGTCAATATACGTAACAATTCAGTAAAAGCTGCACAGAGATAATCAGGTGCTTCAGGAAGGATGTCAAGTATACTTTCAATGACTCCAGCTTTCACCATTTCAATTTTACAATTAGGTCGATCTTTCCCTAATTTGACCAGAGCTCTGGAAACGGCCTCATGAAGTACAAAATTCCTACCAAAAAGTAGGCCAACGAGAGGAATAACTGCACCATGTGCAACAACTAGTTCAGCCAATGTCTCATTACCAACAAGCCTATCCAATGCCCGGACGACTGAATCATGAGCAGGACTAAACTCACTTACAAGGAGAGAGACCAGAGGTTCAACACACCGTGCAGCTGCTACTGTTGATCGAATCTTTGTATTTGCAAAGAGAACACAACATAGCTCAGCAGCATCCCCTTTGAAATCCATTGGACAATCTAATGAAAGAATTCTGCAAAGAACATCAATGGCATTCTTCTCAATATCAGCAATAACAAGTGCTCTTGAAGGATTTTCACTCAGTAATTTGACTAACGCACAAATTGCAGCATGTTGCTCTCTTTCTGAGCCAGTATTAAGCATCTCCACCAAGGGTTTAATAGCGTGCCGGGCATTCTCTGCATCTCTAATGTTGTCAACTGAGAACAAACTTGCCAATGCTTTAGCAGCACTATACCTTGCAGCTCTTCCGCCTAAACGTAGCACAGCTACAAGTTGGTTAACAGCACCAAATGCAGACTCGTGTTTCCTTATGTCAGCACTACTAAACAAAATTCCCAACACATCTGTGGCAGCTTCTTCAATTGCATCTTGTGGACCCAGTGAAAGATACTTAGTAAGTGCCTCTATGGCCCCCGACTCTGCCATTGCAATCTTATTTGATGGACAATCTGTAGCAAGCTGAGTCATAATCCCAAGTACCAAAAATGGTGCGCCTGGGCGATCTGGAATTGGTTTGAGTAGATCAACTAGGGCAGGTATTGCCTTCCGAGAAGTGGCACCAACTCTAATGTCATCAACTCTAAACAACCTCTCGAGAGCAACTTGATCAGGATAAGGCACCAATGAAAATTCATTTGACAATTCCAGAAGATCCTGTATATCATCATCAGCACAGCCAAGCAAGGAGATAAGTCCACTCGGCGCCCCAGAATTAGCCACAGATAAAAGTGTGCCCCTGCTACCATTACAGACTAGGCTAGCTATTGATTGTGCAGCAAAATATTTGTTTGCTGATTCCTCCGACTTCAATAAATTGACAAGGGTTGGTATAGATTTCATGGTTGCATGTGCTCGTATGATATCCCTGTCTTGAAATAATATTGCCAACAACAAAGCACAACTCCACATGCTGCTGTCTTCTTTATAGTCAATCTGCATGGTCACCATAGAGTAGAAAATGTTGATATGCAGAAAAAATAGCAATACTAATCAGTTATTTAACTATACATACATCAATAAAGGGGAGAGTCATCAAAATTAACATTTGATTGCTATGGGTAGTTTTATGCAAATAAGTAAATATTTGACATAAACCGATTCAGATGGTACAGTCTGCTGACTTCAGATTAACTAAACACACAGTGAATAAGGCACTCGATTACCTGACTGTACTGTGAGGGGAAATTTTCAATCCTGTCAGTGAGAATCTCAATCGCTCCAGCCTCCATTATTGCAATTCTAGCTTTTTCGTCATGGCTAGCAAGAACAGACAGTAACCATATAGCTACATTGGCACCAGATATAATGGTGGTGCAGTTAGGGGATTTACCATCACTGGCATCTTTTGTATGCCTGCATATGCTGATGACTTCCTTCTTGTCATTGTCCTGATTAACCAAAGTAGCCTGTGAAGAAATAAACATATCGACGAGCGCCTGTACAAGATTAGAACACAAGTTTGATAAATTTAGATCCTCCACCAGCCTCTGGTGATTTTCTTTAGCAGCACAAATAAGAATTGCAGCTCCCCCAATTTTGACCTTCACATTTGTAGAACTGGAATTGATTATTCTCTTAGCTATTGAAGATATACATCCAGATGCAGTAGCAACAATCTCTCCTAACACAGAAGGCTGATCCTTACATAGTCGAGATAATATTTCAATAGCTTTATCCTGCAACACTGGTGTTGAATCAGCAATTGACAGAACTATTGGGCTGATGCTTTCAGGGAATTCAGCCAAAACCATCCAAGCAGGTTTACTAAGTCCAGCGGTCTCTTTCAACCTGGACAGAATGGCAAGTGCTTCTAGAGCCTCTGTTGTCGCAACAGGTTCATTAATAGCAGAATCTAAGAAAGAAACTAATGCAAGAACAGTACCAGCACGGTTCACACAATCATTTACAGCATAATCAACTTGCCTAGAATGCAAAAGGCGAGAAATTGCTCTTGCTGCATGTATTTTTCCAGATCTTGTGCCTTCACGCAATACTCTGGTAGCGGGAAAAATAACTTCCTCCACAATAGCTTTCTCTACAATTTCACTATCCAATAAAAGATTAGCCACAGCACATGTTGCCAGCTCCGCTACTTCCAAAACTGAAGAGCTAGCTAATGCAACTAGAGAGAATAATGCATCTCTAGCATTAGCAGCTACCTCCCTATTCTCTTTAATGGAAAGAAATATAGCAGCTAGGCAACGTGAGGACTCCACTAAGATACTTCTAGATTCAACATTAAGCAACTTCATGGCTGACCAAAGAGTTTTCACAGCAATGTTGCTTTCGCGCACATCTTTCCTTGTTTCAAAAATTCCCGACAAAGCTGATGCTGACTTTGCCTGAGTTTCTTCCTTTGTGGAGCTTAATAATTTTATCATCGTATTGATCGCATCACTCGCAGCACTTCCATCACGTAGAAGGTCACTAAGAGAAACAACAGAAAGCATACTCCTCAAAGCATCTAAAACATAAACCTTGGACTCAGGTAGGTCACTAGTCAATAATGCTGTGAGCTGACTGATAGTTGCTGTATCAGATTTATGAATTAAGTGATTCAAGGTCTTAGCTGCAATCTCCTTCCCATTTGGGCTTCCATTCTTCAATAGCCACAACAATGCAGGAACTGCATCAGCGCTTTCAACACAGGCACGTATATCCTCACTGTGATCACATAGGTTCCTAAGGATTGTTGCTGAGTCTTCCTTTGCTTTGGCAGATCCCGACTCCAAAATTTGAACAAGTGGAGGTATACCACCAGCAGCAGTAATGGCCCACTTACTTTCAACATTTTCATCAGACAAAAGACAGAGCAGGGCAACAGCACATTCTTGTTGCTGTTCTGATGAAAGCCCTAAAAGTGATATCAATTGCTGAACTCCTTCACGGCCTTGAAGTGCACGCCATAGACTGCATTCACTATTGCACAGTGTCAAGAGAGCTTTTAGAAGCTCATCTTGCACTTCTTTAGCGGCCATTGTTATCAAACCAACAAGTAAACGTTTTGCATCAGAATTTGCAAGTTTAAGTGATAGTACAGGATTTCCATACAAACTAGCAAGAGCTTCAATGGTCCTTTCCTGCACAAGGAAGGGAGAACGGGGTTTAAATTGCTCGAGTAATGTCTGTTCAACTGCCAAAGGATCTGATGCTTTAGTATACTCTGCCTTGTCATCGTATATCATAAGAGCTGAAGCTAAAGCCCCCAATGTGTCGGCAGTTTGGGTAGGTGAGGAGCATGATTCAAGGCTTTTACTAAGGCTGGAGATGACATAAGACAACCCACCAGAGATGTTTGCAAGAGCACTCATAGCATTCTCCTGTATTGCTTGAGCATACTCACCTTGCATGAACTCTTTGGAAGGAGCTATGGTTGCATTAATCAAAGCAGGAATGCCATTACAATTGGCTATCTCTTTCCTTGCATCTTGGCACTGGGCAGATAGAGATTTAATAGCACCAGCTGCTTCAGCTCTAACTGGGGCGTCATTACCAGGGCCTAAAAGTTTGAGGAGCTGTTTTGTTGCATCTGCTGCCAATAGCTTTGAGCAAAAAGATGCATCTTCCATCATCATACAGGCAAGTAAAAAGCACACATTAGCTAAAGTGCTAGACTGTCCTGTTGTCAGTAACTTCAGTAATATGTCCACTCCTCCAGACTGTATTGTTGCATTCCAGAATTTCTCAGTACCGCTGTAGAGATTTTTCAATGCTCCAGTCAATAAACTATCTACTACACTTCCACCCTTTAGGCCCTTTTGCAGCTGTTCCCAGAGCACTGGAACAACTCCTTCAGTTGAAAAGATTTTTGATCCAACGTGATCTTTGGCATCACCTTGGGAGACAGCAAAAATTGTCTTTGCAGCAGCTACTTGACCTTCTTCAGAACTGGACTTTAGTAGACTGAGCAAAGGAGGAATGCATCCTCCAAGCAAAACTTTCACCCTTAACTCATTTTCCTTACAAAGTGAGCCCAAGACAGTTGCTGCCTGTATCTTCACATTCAATGAACCTGACCGGAGAAGGGAAACAAGCACCGGAACTGCCTGAGAATGAGATCCAACTGCACTAAAAGCATTTTCACGCATATCAATAAGCTCCAATAATTTCTTCAAGGAATACTCTTTCTCTTGCATAGAAGATGAGCTTCGACGTAGCTGCTCAATGCATTGAGCAATACTTGCTAATGTCCCATCTGCATCCTCCATGCCGCTGCTGCTACGTTCTCTGCAATCAGTTAGGAATATAAGGCACTACAGTTTACATATTAAAATATATGCTCAGCTCAAACTATCAAAAGCTATATACCAAAGCATCAAGTAAGATAGTTCTAAGATTAGAGAGCATATTCAACCATATCTTCTATGAATGAAAATCTCAAAAGAAACAACATTTTTAGGTGTTTGCCTTTTGAAGATGACAACCAATATAATACAACAGGCGAGATTCATGGGTGCTGGCTTACTTGGCAGCAAGCATAAGTACAATCACTAAATCACCAAAATGTGTCAAACACAAGAAGAAAAAAACATTGATTTTAGTATAACAAGTAACTGATTAATTTTTTTGGCTGTAATTTTCACAAAAAACGTAGACATGTTTTCGTTGTAACCAACCTCAATCCCATTTTCTGAACAGAATGGGAAGTTGGAGCCTCTGAATCTTGAGCCTTGCCATCGCCATTTCTTTCCTGCAATCAAAAGAATGACAGTCGAGAAAGTTAAATGGAATGTCTGTGTATCTCTAAATTGTTAACATTGGAAGTAACATTAACATAATAAGGGAAAAAATACTAGATGCAGTTATGGAAAAATATCAATCTCGGAATTCAATTTTCCTTTTTTTTTTTATTTGCATGTAATATGCAAATCCAGTGTATCCCTTTACTCTTGTCCTTATTCATCATTATAGCTAAGGATAAAAAACCAATAATATGAGGAGAAACAGAAAATAAAATTTTGAGGGAACACGGGTAAATTAACATGTCACAACTTGATTATACAATATAACAAGAAAGTAAATATTTTCTTGGTATTAATGATTGTTGCTTCCATCCTAGTTAACTATTTCATTTAGGATTGCATCTTGCTTAACAAAACACTACAATTAACCCACTTATAATGATGGTCAAGAATACTAAGTTAGATATGTAAACATACTGTTGTAAATATTAAATGTAAATAGTAATTTATAGTATTAGTGTGAGGCCCATTAAGCAAAGCCTATTAGATTTATTTTTCCCTTTCTATTCAAGTAATATTAGTTTCATCATTGTAATTACAACTTTCAATATATCAAACCCTTACTTTACAAGGTAAACAATCTAAGAATGCTATTCTTTTAAACTTTCAATATATGCAGCAACATATATTAACAAGGTTAGGTGCATAACAGATAATCTTCACTATCTAAAATTGAGTATCTCTCATCAATTTAATAATACACATAAAACCTTTCAAGTCTTGAAGAAAAATGGCTCATGTTTCAATGGACAAGAGGAGATAAGAAAAAGATAATGGAATGAAACAAAAAGAGCCTCAATTCCGGAATTTTTTGGTAAAAGGAAAGAGAGCTCAAAGTGATCTTAAGTTGCGGTATACAACCACAATTCCAATTTTAGTTGATTTTTCATTGTGCAAATGTTGCTATATGATCTCAAAATTGTCTTCAATTTATGTTATAGCAGAGTAACTCTCTAACCAAGCAATCTGAAGAAGTAATATATTAATACAAACTGGTTGGAAATAAGAGCCATAAAACTAGTAATAGTACCAACTCAAAATCTTAAGGAAAAGAAGAGGCGTCAAAAATGGAAAAAGTATAACAAGTGCTACCTCATTAGCAGCAAGGCTGGTGCCATTATTTGCAGTAAATCTCCAAGTCATTGTGGTCGCCATCTTTGCTTCCCGTTACACTCAAAGACAAAGACGACTCTCCCAAGCTGGATCAGTTCAGGATACTCTCCCTTCTCCAGATCTATACTGGAGAAACCGTTACAACATCAAAACCTCCCTGTCAAATCACCAATCACATCAAATTCAGATCAAAGTCAATCAAATCACGAAATTCACACAGTAAATAAAACTCAACCAAAATTACAAACGCAAAATCACGATGACAGCGACATAATCGATGCAGTGTAAGATCAAGCACACGATCAAGCAAAAACAAGTAAAATTAAACCGCGGTGTGAAATTCAAACACATTTTGAAAATGAAAAGAGCGTGGGAAAAGGAACGAAAGCGCGCGTGAGGATAATAGAAGAGAATTGAATGAGGAAAAACCTTGGGGGAGTAAGAAGCGAAACGGTTGCACGATGCAGCCGCTCGCAGTGGAGGAGAAAATTGGCGGTGAGATTCAGTTTGAGTGTTTGTCAGAAGAAAGTAATGAGTGTTATAAGTGTTTAATTTATTGCATGTGCGTCTTGAGTATGAGTTGGGAGAGAGTGTGTGCGCTGTAAATGGAAGAAGATGTTTCGGGTGATGTTGAGCGGACAATACCACCGACAAAGGGACAACTGGTTCAAGCTAAATTTCATTTACTCTATCTACTTTTCTTTAATTGAAAATTCTTTATCTTTTATCGAGTGTATTTTTTAAAATTAATTAATAGATAAAAATAGTTTTTTAATTATTTACTAAATAAGAATAAATTGTGACTACCACGACTAACATAACTGTTTTTTAATTTTTTTTAATTAAGTGGTAGATGACATTCTTTAAAGTCGTTGTTGTTGACGATTTACTTTGGAGTTGATTAAATTATTTATTAGATAATCTTTCTTTTTAAAGTCAAATTCTAACACAATTCACAAATTTTAACCATAAAATACAATTAAAAAAGATAAATAAATATCATATTTATTAGTAATCTTTTATTAACTTCAAACTTACAAGAGATAATTAGATTGAAATGTATTGCACAGGTAAGAGTTTTGATTGGATTGAAATCAAATGTTGTAATTAGATATATTTTTTGTAATAGGAATGTGTGAATTATCTTGTTAAATATTGAATGTTTAATTGTGATCTATACGAGAAATGGAATATATTGTCGAATGAGATTCTTAATTCTCTTTCAAATGATGTTGCAAAGAAATTGATCGCTCGTATGTAGTTTTTTTTAGTTTTGGTTTTTACCCTTTCTTACTTTTAAGTAATTGTAACAACAACAAAAATACTAGTTTAAAGATTCACTTCGTTAGAAATTATAATTATATTTGATTTATTCCAGTTATGTCTTTTTATGTCACAGTTAGGTTTAAATGTTGGATTCAAATATAAAATTCAATAATCCTTGTTTTTAAAAGTATGAAACTCTTATTTGTAAGTTTTTAAGACATAATTCAATGTGTAAATTAGACCAATTTACATTGTAAAAATCACATAGTGCAATCACATAAACATGGGAATCTCAATGCTTGAAATTCCCCATAGTCACACCTTCGGGTATTTAAATTGACCTTGTATATCATTGCTCGCAATCAGGTTTATGGATTTGTCAATTCTCTTATTTCAAAAACTTATGAGTCCTTTGTAAATTTGCAGGTGCAATAAAATTTTGCTTGAACCTGTTTTTCATATAATATATTGAATCATTTTTCAAAGTATATATGTCCAACTTTTATCATGCTAGACGTTATGTTTTCCTAATCTAAAAAAAAAAATTATGAACCTTAGAAATATAGTCTTGACTTAAGACTAACATGGACAAAACCCATACTTTTTTTAAGGTTGGATTCTAAAAGTCTGCATGATTGATAGTCTTTTGGCTATATCTTTTTTCTCCCCCATAAACTCGAGTCCATTTTTTCTATGGATATGTTTTAACCCCTCTGCAGTTTGTTTGAACTCTAATCTCATGGTAGTAAGTTTTTTCCCAAAATAGATTGGTGCATCTCAACTTCTACAATAAAAAATTATGATTGTATTAGTTTGAATAAAAAATGAAAATGGCTTAAATACATTCATTTCTTACCCATATTAGCCACTTGCTTCTTTAGATTAATATTTTAATTTTTTAAGTTATTGGCAATATATCGAATACAATAACCAAATGTTTGTTGGGCTCTACCACCTAACGTATTTGAATTATTGTGCCGACACATTAGGTTGTGGTGTAACATAAGTAAAGAGATGAAACAAGAACCAAAATTATGCTTCTTTAGTCTTTCCTTCTACAAGTGCATGCACAATTGGAAAGATGTTACAGTTTCCATCTTGTGTGACCACAATCAACAATGTTCCATAATAATTATGAACCAAAATATTCCATCCACTTGAACAATTGGCTTATAGGAACTACTTGAACAAGTGTTGTGTTTTTCACGCATACCATCAATAATGTAAGGTGAAGTATAGTATTTATTAATTGTCATTGTTATGTGTATCTTAGATAACATTGATCCATAAATCATATGACTTACTTCACTCGTTGAATGCTTTTGCCATGACTTTGATTTTTTAAAAACCATCATTTTCAATAAGTTATTGTGTAACCATAGCGAGATCGTAACTAAACAATTATGAATTTAATCAGTCAACTATGGTATGTTTGAATAATTGGAAGTACACAATCGCCAAATATGGATAAACTCAACGAATGGTGATCTTGCGAGATCATTAAGATTATATAAATATGGACACGACCAATTTTCTTTATTTCTTATTTATTGTTGTTTTTCTCGAGGATGTTATAATACTCGATTGACATTCATGATCATAATGTGAACAAGTGCAAACATATCTAAGCGGACGTGTCTCTTCTACTATGTAGTAAAATGAACATTGAATATGAAATTATTTAATTTTATTCTTTGTTGTTTACTTTGTTTGAAATTCCATAGTCATCGTTAAATCATTATTGAAACTTGTGTTTCTACATAATTTTTTATACTCAAAATGACACCCATTCAATTCAACTATCTCACAGTTATAACTTGTACAAAAAGACGATGGTGACCATCTTTAGTATTTTGTGGATAACCTTCATTAAAAATTTATTGGTCTTCCTCTACTCTAAATTCATTTACATTGTCCATAATTATTGGATCAATATAATATTAACATGCACTGCAAAAGTTATGCTTCTAAAACAAATTATAAAAAATTCATATATTTATTATCGGGACTAAAAGAATTTGTAATAATTAAAAAGGATCAAAAGCCTTGATCGATTGGGTAATAATTTCCCCTTTTTAACTGATAATTCTTCATGCCAGACGCAAAACTACTCACCTCCAACTACATGAATTAAACGTCATCCCTCACCTTCATACAACTTCTCTAGGGTATATATGCATCACGTGATATACTATATTCACTTCCACCCTTCCAGTTTCATGTTCGACAGAACTTTACTCATCTCCAACTACTGAACTTCAGCCTCATTTCACTTTTACACAAAAACTATTTGGGTATACACCATGTGATATATCATATGCACCACCATCAGTCCATGCCCCCAACAAGACTTCTACCATAATATGCAGCAGTATAACTCACCTTCATCACTTTAAAATAGCTTTGAAGAATACGTGTTTTGTTTCAGTCCCATCTACTTCAAAAAAATTGAATCATCATCTTCTGAATTCAAGACATCTTTTTCAAAAGTATTTCTCCATATCATCCATTGAGATATTATCATTCCACAATGTCCGATGACTTAAGACAAACATTTTATGACGGTGTTATTAACGACAATAATGAGGAGAATAATGTCAATATTGACCAAGAAGTCACACCACAACTACAAAAATATTATAACAAGATGTAAAATTGTTTGCATTGAACAAAAAAGGAGAGTTTTACTGTCAAAAAATAAATAAATAATCTCATTTTGGAATCTCGTCTTATCATTGAGCACCTTCTAAGGAGCGAAGTCTATGGGGTTTTCTATAATCTAACATGTCGTGACTTGGACCATCTGGAGAGTCAGAAATGAGATTTTTTTTTTTTGCTCTTCAACAAACGTGAAATCTGTGGATGAGAGAAGTATTTTTTTTGCTTGGAATGACTTCATGTAGATTAGTGGAGAACTCGTGCACCTTCATAGAATGCCTTCAGAACCCTGTCATTTGGATTTGATTAATAGCATATTGAGATTATGGTCAAGTTGAGAGTGTGATGTTTCTTTCCTCCTTCTCTTGGTGGTCTTTGATCCAATGTTGGTAATCCAACTCGTTTGAATTCTACCTTGATCCTTCACTGTGGTATTGTTATTAGAAGGCGGTTTTTTTAAAGTTAACTTCTGATGGCGGGTTGTTTTTTTACCTTACAAATCTTTCTTTTTTATATTAACTTATTTTTCCGTTGTATTTTGTGGTATATTCTGTGTTTGTGTTTGTTCATTTGTACTTCGATATCTTTACCCTATTTTATTATCATATATTATTTTACCTTTTAAAAAAATAATTTTATATTTTATATTTTTTAATATATGTGAAAACGATAAAATAATATATATAATAAAAAAATAGAAAGCCATTAGTTTTTTTTTAATTATGATAAAATTATAGACACCTTATATTTTTATATTAGTACTAAATTTGAGGATTTTAATTAATTGGAGTACTTTAGAATATTTATCTTCTCTAAATCCGTACGCTTTAAATGTAGATAATCTCATATCTAAAGTCAAAATTCCACATTAGTGCATGTTAACGTCTAACTAACTAGCAATTCAAATTATGTACTTACATGAAAATGATTTAGATCCTTTAACTCGGACCGCTATGTCCGAGTGTTTTTTGTGCTTAGTTGGCAAAGTAAGAATACATTGTTGTTCTTTTTATTTCACAGTGGAGCAGACAACCGTTGATGCCTTGATGGTAATGGTCTAATGGAATCCTTTGATTTTTCAAATACGAATAATTGAGACACGTTAGATGATTAGAGTGGTCTTTTAAAATATCTTGTAAAAAAGGGAGAGATGTGGACTTGATTCTGATGCGAAAGACAAACTAATTAGCTACATGTTCAAATATTATTCTATTGTGTTATGCTAGCTGGAATGGCAACTAGCAATTATGTGGTTACTATTAGATTATCATGCAATAAAATTAAAGTAGGTGGCAACTAGTCATGTGATTTGCATTTGCTGCCTCATAAGCATTTGTTGTTCCAATGATTGGTGTTATTCCTATTTAGCTCTCTCAAGTAATAGAGAAATTACTTTTTTTTTTTTTTTTTTCTAAAGAAAGAAATCAAAGAAAATTGAAAAATTTAACTATGAACCTAAAAAATATATCATCACCATCTTAGTATTTATTTTCAACTTTTGCTTTATTTTTTATTTCGATGACCAATTGAGAAAACGAGAGAATTTGAATGAAATACAAATCGATGTAAATTATTTATCAATTTTTGCTTTATAAATTTCACATATAGTAACATCTAAATAGAGAAAAACTTGCATGGATACGAACATAAATCACTAGTATTAGGAATAACCAATAAGAAAAGAGAAATTTTTAAATTTATTTAAAATTTAACTTCTTTTTTAATTGGATTCATGGGGGTGGTTGTGATTGAGCAGAAGAGAGAAAAAAATATTTTTGTTTTTTAATTAATAAAAATTTATAATTGGTTGTTTGTATAACCACTTGTTATGTTTGTGTTCATGCAAGTATTTTTCCATCTAAATATTATATATTGATGCCACAAAACATGAATGAGAGAAAAAGTGATTTAGTGTAGGTGGTAAATTGTTTTTTTATTAATTAATATAACAATAAAATTATATTATATTATATAATATATATATATATATATATATATATATATATATATATATATATATATATATATATATATATAGAGCATATCAAGTGAGAGCATTTTAAAATGAGAGATGAGAGGAAGAAATATTCACCATTGGATTCATCAAGAGAGAGATTAATAGCCTCATTAATGTATTAACATTCTCTCTCTTGATGAATCTAATGGTTGATATTTCTTCCTCTCATCTCTCATTTAAAAATGCTCTCACTTGATATGCTCCATATATATATATATATATATATATATATATATATATATATATATATATATATATATATATATATATATATATATATATATATATATATATATATATATATATATATATATATATATATATATATATATATATATATATATATATATATATATATATATATATATATATATATATATATATATATATATATATATATATATATATATATATATATATATATAATGAAGAAAAATTTTGTAAAATTTGATGTAACTATAGCCACATCCTGCTTATGAATTAGTTCGCCTCTGTATAGTAACCAAAAGAAGGCCAAAATATTTCGATGTAAAATATTATATATATATATATATATATATATATATATATATATATATATATATATATATATATATATATATATATATTGAAGAAAAATTTTGTAAAATCTGATGTAACTATAGCCACATCCTGCTTATGAATTAGTTCGCCTCTGTATAGTAACAAAAAAAGGCCAAAATATTTCGATGTAAAATTATCTTTGGATACATAATTTAAAATTAAATTTTTGGGTTTTTTTTCTTCATAAAAAAACTTTAGAATGAGTTCTTAATTTTTCAAAAGTAGAAAATTTAAAAGTAATCTATTCAGTTTTTTTTCCGCTAAATATACTTTTTGTACCAACTAGATAGATATCCGTGTGTTCAAACGGCTACTGGTATCATACACACATTTTTGTTTTTAAAATGTCATAAAAAAGTAAATAAGAAAAACAAAATTATTTTAAAGTATACCAAAGTAGTTTATATATCATTTTTAAAAGAAAAACATATTTTTAAAATAAAAACAAAATTATTTTATTAAAATTGTTTACATCAATAATATTTGGCCTCGATTATGGTGACACATTCTCTCCCGTGGCTAAAATGGCCTCGGTTCGATTATTTTTTTCTATGGCAGCTATTCGCCACTGGCCCCTTTACCAGCTTGACATCAAGAACGCGTTTCTCCATGGTGATCTGTGTGAGGAAGTTTATATGGAACAACCTTTTGGGTTTGTTGCTCAGGGGGAGTCTTCTGGACTAGTTTGTCGTCTTCGGAAGTCTTTGTATGGTCTTAAGCAATCTCCTAGGGCTTGGTTTGAGAGATTTAGCACTGTTATTCAACAGTTTGGTATGACGCGATGTGAAGCTGATCACTCAGTGTTTTATCGTCACTCAGATGTTGGGTGTATTTACTTAATTGTGTATATGGACGACATTGTCATTACAGGTAATGATCATCATGGAATCACACAAGTAAAACAACACCTTTGTCATCATTTCCAAACAAAAGACCTCGGCAGACTTTGTTATTTCTTGGGCATAGAAATTGCACAATCCAAACAGGGGATTGTGATTTCACAAAGGAAATATGCTATGGATATTTTGGAGGAGACAGGACTGTTAAATGCCAAGACAGTTGACACTCCGATGGATCCCAATGCTAAACTTATGCCAGCTCAGGGGGAGCCACTCTCCGATCCGAAAAAATATAGAAGATTAGTTGGAAAACTGAATTACCTCACTGTTACTCGCCCAGATATTTCATTTCCTGTTAGTGTGGTAAGTCAATTTCTTAACTCTCCTTGTGAAGGGCATTGGGAAGCTGTGATTCGCATCTTAAAATATATTAAAGGAGCTCCAGGAAAAGGTTACTTTATGAAGACAAGGGACACACTCGAGTTGTAGGATACTCAGATGCAGATTGGGCAGGTTCTCCTTTTGATAGGAGATCCACCTCAGGTTATTGTGTTTTCTTGGGTGGTAACTTAATTTCCTGGAAGAGTAAGAAATAAAGTGTAGTGGCAAGGTTAAGTGCGGAAGCAGAATATCGAGCCATGGCAACAACAACCTGTGAGCTTATATGGCTCAAACAGTTGCTTCACGACCTGAGATTCGGGGATGTTTCACAGATGACACTTATTTGCGACAATCAGGCAGCTCTGCATATCGCATCAAATCCAGTGTTTCATGAGAGAACCAAACACATTGAGATTGATTGTCATTTCATCAGAGAGAAGATTTTATCTGGAGATGTCAGCACTAGTTTTGTCAATTCAAATGATCAGTTGGCTGATGTTTTCACAAAGTCTTTGAGAGGTCCCCGAATTAATTATATTTGTAACAAGCTTTGTGCATATGACATATATGCTCCAGCTTGAGGGGGAGTGTTAGATATAGAAATATTCCGTATTATGTAAATAGAATATTTTGTAAGTAATTAGGATATCGTGTAAATAGGAAATAGAATATTATGTAATTACTATGGCATTTATTCCTCCTATTATATATACTGAGCTCCGCTGTGTAATTCAAACACAGGGATTCAATCCAACTTTCCTCTTGTTCTCTCATTATTCAACAAATATATATTTCAATTTTTTATATATTATCTTTAAAAATATTGTATCTTAAATTTAAAATAAAAATAAAATTTGTATTAACATAAATAATTAAAATGCAACACATTTGTCTCGTGTTTGGATACATACATTATTTTAAATATATTTACTTTTATTTTTTTAATTGTACAAAAAATGTAATAACACAATGCTTCCAACATAAAATTTATGGTTCTTGCATGCATCTGCATGTAGTTTCACCGAAAAAACTCAATTTATTTCAAACAAAAAATACAAAAACTTAAAAATAAAAAAGCAGGCCTCAAAACGCACCTCGGGTCATCTTCTCCAATGAGTTGCTCACCAGAGTTTGAGATTTGGTAACCTCGGGTCATGAGACATATGTCATTAGACTCGTTTCATCTATGTGAAACCAACCAATACCTCCATTGAAATTTATTCAAACTGTATAAAGCGATTTTAGAAAACATGATGCATTTTTAGAAAAGTAAAAGTAAAATTAAATGATGAAATCAAGTGATCAATGAAAGGTAAGTTAGGGGAAAGAATCAGGGAACCAAAAGCTACACAATGGTATCGAGTTTGAGTTAAAATGATGCATCTAACTACATTGTCTAAGTGGTGATCGAAGTAGCTGAATTGGTGGCTTGGTTAGAACGACTCAGATGGTCTTAGAGCTTGGTTCTTGTTTCTATAGCTTTAGAGAACACCGAAGATGACAATGGAATCAAGATGAAGTTGAATTTGCTTACAATTTGAGAACGATCTCTGAAAGTTTCAGTGGAAAGTGTGAGTTTTAGCAGAGGTTTAGGGGGCTTTTCAAGCTTGAGAATAAAGGCAATAGCTTACTCCACTTATAGGAGAGTGAATGGTGATCTCATACATGTGAATTGGATGGTAAATCGTGTGAATCTGTTTGCACTCAAAAGTGAGAAAATTGTGACTTCATGTGCACCAAAACGCATCCAAACTTGAGGATTATGAGTCGTTTTTACTTCACAAAAATTCACTAACAACATTAGAGTCCAAAACGTGTGCTAATTTGGCATGCTAAGTGAATTAAGTTAATTCAAAATTCTGATTAAAAGAGCCAATCAGATTCCATGTGCCTATGCTCAAACTTGTATGCCCGTAATTACAAGAAACATTATGACCTCATTCTTTTTGCAATGTATTGTCCTCATGGCAAAGAGTACAATGTGCCAAGAAGGTATTCATTTGGACACATGAGCCAAAATTTACGACCTATTGAAGTTGGTACAAAAGCAATGCTTAAAAGTCGGATTTTTTCCAAGTACAAAATGGTGCAAAGTGACCTATAATGTTCTCAAACTTTTAATGGCTTTCCAAGTACAATTAGTTTTTGACCCTTAAAACAAACTTGTAGAGGACATCATGAACGACATTGTGCTAAAAGAAGCACTAAAAAATGTTAAATATTGAGGGAGTTATGATCTTGGAAAGTTAGGCTAAATTCACTTGAATCCATAAATTGGCCTATAATGTATCTCAATCTTTGATGATTTTCAAAACATAATTAGCTCTTGACTTATGAAGAGAAGTTGTAGAGAATTCCAAGGAGAATCATTTTAAAATAAGCACGAAAAAATGTTGAACCATGAGTAAGTTGTGATATTTTGATCTTGGGCTTGAAGATGTTGACTTCTAGGTCAAACTTCCTTGAACAAACTTGAATCTTTTGAGCTAGACTTGCAATTCAAGGCATTTTGATGAACATATGAACTTCAATTGATGCAATATTAATTGTAATTTGATTAAATATAGTCAAAGCTTAAGGTTGCTTGATGATGAAGGCATGGAAATAAACACATGAACCTTGACTTTCTTGAGGAACAAGCAATCAAATATTTGGACTCCTTTTGATCAAATAGAAGTTGAATAAAGCTTAATCAGATCATGCCTAAGATTATAGGTCAAGTATTAATGAATTATCACTTGATAATCAAAGATCAAACAATTTTGAGCTTGAGCAACCAAAACCCTAGCTGATGAAGCAATGCTTTATGTTCTTGATTCAATCCCCTAACTTGTAAAACAAAATGAGGGAAACAAAGCACAATGCACTTCATAACAAGTTCGTGTGCCCGTGTTTGGAGGAACAGTTTGAAGGATAGAAAAACACTTAGAAAGGGGGGGTTTGAATAAGTGTAGTCTTAAAAACTTGAACGATAAAAATAAATTGCACAGTTATTTTTATCCTGGTTTGTTGTTAACTAAACTACTCCAGTCCACCCCCACAGAGTGATTTACCTCACCTGAGGATTTAATCCACTAATCGCAACAGATTACAATGGTTTTCCACTTAGTCCGCGACTAAGTCTTCTAGAGTATCCTGATCACAACCTGATCACTCCAGGAACAAATGCTTAGACACAAGCTAAGACTTTCTTAGAGTATCCTGACCACCACGTGATCACTCTAATTACAACTGCTTAGACACAAGCTAAGACTTCCTAGAGTATCCTGATCAACACTTGATCACTCTAATTACAACTGCTTAGACACAAGCTAAGACTTCCTAGAGTATCCTGATCAACACTTGATCACTCTAGTTACTTACAAATTAATGTAATCAATTCTAAGAGTATTGCAAATGCTTCTGAAAAGCTATAATCACAACAGTGATATTTCTCTTAACGTTTAAGCTTAATCTCACTAATATATTACAACAGCAATGTAGTGAGCTTTGATGAAGATGAAGTTTCTGAGCTTTGAATTTGAACAGCGTTTCAGCAAGTTAATATTCACAGAATTTGGTTCAGAGTTGTTTCAGAGTTCATAACCTTGCTTCTCATCAGAACTTCATATTTATAGGCGTTTGAGAAGATGACCGTTGAGCGCATTTAATGCTTTGCGTGTTCCGTACAGCTTTGCATTTAATGTTTCACGCTTTTGTCAACTACCTCGAGCCTTGTTCACGCTGTGTCTACTGACGTTGCCTTTAATAGCTTCCAACGTTCCTTTTGTCAGTCAGCGTAGCCTGCCACCTGTACTTTCTTCTGATCTGATGTTTGTGAATAAAATATTTGAATATCATCAGAGTCAAACAGCTTGGTGCATAGCATCTTCTTGTCTTCTGACCTTGAAGTGCTTCTGAGCGTGATACCATGAGAACTTCAGTGCTTCTGCTTCTGATCTCAAGTTCTTCTGATGCTTCCATAGACCCATGTTCTGATTCTGCCTTGACCATCTTCTGATGTCTTGCCAGACCATGTTCTGATGTTGCATGCTGAACCTTCTGAGACAAAGCTTCTGAGCGCTGATTTATGCATACTCTTTATATATTTCCTGAAATGGAAATTGCAATGTATTAGAGTACCACATTATCTCACACAAAATTCATATCCTTGTTATCATCAAAACTAAGAATATTGATCAGAACAAATCTTGTTCTAACAATCTCCCCCTTTTTGATGATGACAAAAACATATATAAATGATATGAATTTGCGATCAGAAAGAGCAGACGGCTAAAGACAAATTACACAGCTATAGCATAAGCATGTGAATATATCTCCCCCTGAGATTAACAATCTCCCCCTGAGATGAATAATCTCCCCCTGAAATAAATACTCGAAGAACTTTAATAATAAAAGACTTCCCTGATTATTTCGGTAGAGACGATCACATAAGCTTTTGTCTTCTGATAATTCATAGCTTCTGACTTCTGCTTCCATTGGACAGCTTCAGAACTTGAATTTCTTTAGATCCCTAGAACACTCACAGCTTCTGATTCCTGCTTCCATTTAGGACAGCTTCAGAACTTGAATTTCTTTAATCTTCAGAACATTCACAGCTTCTGATTCACGCTTCCATTTAGGACAGCTTCAGAACTTGAATTTCTTTGATCTTCAGAACATTCAAAGCTTCTGATTCATGCTTCCATTTAGGACAGCTTCAGAACTTGAGTTTTCTGGATCTTTAGAACATTCACAGCTTCTGATTTCTGCTTCCCTCGGATAGCTTCAGAGCTTTGAATTTCTTCTTACATCTCTTCATGCTAGATTGTATCAGAACATTGTTGAATGTACCAGAGCATCATCAGAGCATCTCTACATCCTGAAATGTTACAGAACAAAACTAAACGACAAAAGTCAGCATGAATGAGTTAGAACATAAGATGTGTATCAGAACACAAAATATGTATCAGAGCCATATAAGCCATATAGAATATGTCAGATCCAATAGACAATGTATCAGAGCAAATAGACAATGATTTGGATCATATTCTATTATCAGAATTTCTGATCATTCTTCCTTCTTGCTTCTGATTCTGAAGCTTCCTAGCACTCAGCTTGCTTCAAGAATCCAAGAGCTATTTCTGATTAATCTTCCTTCTTGCTTCTGATTCTGAAGCTTCATAGCACTCAGCTTGCTTCAAGAATCCAAGAGCTTGATTCTCTAAAGAGTTGCTTCATCATCTCGTTGCTTATCTCGTTGCTTCTTATGTTGATCTTGAATCTTCGATTCCTGCAACAACACAACTTAAAAACATATGAAGCTTGCATCTTCTGTTAGTAAATGTGGGGTCTTTTTACTCAGTAACTGATAATATTAATCAGATCATTTATCATATATTTTCTCCCCCTTTTTTTCATAACATCAAAAAGCATAAAAAGATTCAGATGTAAAGCAAGAGACAAAAGGAAAGAAACATAGATAACTTTTCATTGATTTCAACAAGAAAGATTACAAAAGAGGAATGCAGGAAAACAAATGCAACAAGGAAAGAAAGCTACAAAGACTTAAAGCCTACAACCCTAGTCTAGTCCTAATCTAAGCCAGTATATCATGAATCCCAGCGTTGTTCTTGCCCTTGCTTGGTCATCAAATCTTGAAACTCTGCATGCCTGAGCAGCTCCCAGAGAAAGAAGTAAATGAATACAAAGGAGGAACTGAGAACATTTCACCAGGAGAGAGCATATTCTCATATGGGCTTTCCCTTAACATAGAAGTTAAGTCCTTATGGAACCCAACTTCATCCAATATCTCAAGAAAGTCTTCTTCCTTTGGACAAATGTTGATAACATCATCAAAGAAGAGATCTGACTTGAGAAAAACTTGGAATGCCATCCCGAGATATGTTTCTCATCCTGTAACCGATTAACCCTTCCATCCGTTCTATTCAAATAGGTCAGCCACTGTTGAGACTTAGTTTCTTCAACTGGTTTAAAGTATTGATGAAGGGAACTGGGCGAAAGATTCATGATGAATGCTAGATCGATGAAGAATGAACTTAGGGTTTTCGCAAACGATATTCATAGAAAAGTGAGAGAAAGAGAGAGGGAGCGCAAAGATTGATTGAAGAATGCAAAGAAATGGAGAAATAAATAGAGGGAATGTGGGGAAGGAAAACGTTCTAGGGAAGGGAAACGTTTGACTGATATAAAAACGAAAAGAACAATAAAAGAAATGATGAATGGCATTTAATGTTACGTGACGTGAGGAGAGATAATAATGACAAACGACGAGATTTGCACAGTTACCTAAGTAGACGTCCCCTCAACTGCACGCACGCTTGTCCAGAAATAGTGAACACGTGTTTACCATCTGGATAGCTAGTTACAGCTGTTTTGCTTTTAAAGAGATTTTGAATCAACTTAGACAATGAAACGTTAGTAATAACTGAATCACAATTTCTAATTGATTTCAATCAGAACTTCTTATAAAAAATCCAATTTCATTTCAGAAGATACTCATACATAAGATCTTCTCATCTTCTCATTCTGGGCATAAATCCATACTGATATTCTTCAGAATGAACTTAAACCTATCTTCAGCAAGGGGTTTTGTAAAGATATCAGCCCATTGATGGTCTGTATCCACAAAGTTTAAAGATATAACACCCTTCTGAACATAGTCCCTTATGAAATGATGTTTAATCTCAATATGTTTAGCTTTTGAATGTAAAATAGGATTCTTAGATAAACATATAGCAGAAGTATTATCACAGAAAATAGGAATGTTACTCTCATATATCTGATAATCTTCCAGCTGACTTCTCATCCAGAGCATTTGTGTGCTACAACCAGCAGCAGCAACATATTCTGCTTCTGTTGTTGAGAGGGCAATAGTAGCTTGCTTCTTGCTGTACCATGAGATCAGATGACTTCCAAGAAATTGACAACTTCCAGAAGTGCTCTTTCTTTCTATTCTATCTCCAGCATAGTCAGCATCACAGAATCCTACTAAGTTGTAATCTTTAGATCTTCTGTAAACTAAACCAACATTAGTAGTACCTTTCAGATACCTTAGAATTCTCTTAACCGCTGTTAAATGAGATTCTCTTGGATCTGATTGGAATCGAGCACACAAACAAACACTAAAGAGAATGTCAGGTCTAGAAGCAGTTAGATATAGAAGAGATCCAATCATACCTCTGTACAACTTCTGATCTACCTTCTTACTTACCTCATCCTTACCCAGTACACATGTTGGATGCATAGGAGTTTTGGCTTCTTTGCTTTCAGAAAGATTAAACTTCTTCAGAAGTTCTTTCACATACTTCGTTTGATGAACATAGGTTCCATCGGAAGTTTGGTTGATTTGAATTCCAAGGAAATACTTGAGTTCTCCCATCATGCTCATTTCAAATTCAGCCTGCATAGACTCAGCAAACTCCTTTCTAAGTGTAGCATTAGATGTTCCAAAGATAATATCATCAACATATATTTGACAAATTAAAATATCCTTTTTAAATGTTTTACAAAAGAGAGTAGTGTCCACTTTTCCTCTAGTGAAATCATTTTCCAGAAGGAAAGAACTCAAACGTTCATACCAAGCTCTGGGAGCTTGTTTCAATCCATATAATGATTTCTTTAATTTGAAAACATGATTTGGGGACATGGAGTCTTCAAAACCAGGAGGTTGGTGAACATAAACTTCTTCATCTATATAACCATTTAAGAAGGCACTCTTGACATCCATCTGATAAAGAGTGATGTTGTGTTGAGTGGCAAAAGAAATTAATAGATGAATAGATTCTAACCTGGCCACTGGTGCAAAGGTTTCTGTATAATCAATCCCTTCTTGCTGACTATAACCCTGAGCAACCAGTCTGGCTTTGTTTCTTACCACTTCACCTTTCTCACTTAGCTTGTTTCTGAAAACCCACTTAGTACCGATGATGTTAAATCCTTTTGGTCTAGGAACCAAGTCCCATACATCATTCCTTGTAAACTGATTTAGTTCTTCTTGCATGGCAATTATCCAGTCTGGATCTTCTAGAGCTTGATCAATGGAAGTTGGCTCGATCAAAGAAACAATACCTAATTGACATTCTGCATTGTTCTTAAGGAATGCCTTTGTTCTGATGGGATCATCTTTCTTTCCAAGGATCACATCTTCTGAATGAGCTGAGGCAAGTCTAGGTGATCTTCTGATAGTTGGTTCTTCAGAAATCCTAAGATTCTCTAAGGATGCAGCAACTTCATCTTCTGATCCATTGCTTCTGAGACTGCCAGCTTCTGCAGCTTTGCTTCTTGATTCTTCAACTTCTGATATATCAATATCAAAATCTGCAAAATTCTCAAACTGCTTTGGTTTTTTAAGACCAAGCTTATCATCAAACCTGATATTGATTGATTCTTCTACAATCAATGTTTCAGTATTGTATACTCTGTAGCCTTTAGAGCGTTCAGAATATCCAAGAAGGAAACATTTTTGTGCTTTGGAATCAAACTTACCAAGATGATCTTTAGTATTCAGAATAAAACATACACATCCAAAAGGATGGAAATATGAAATGTTGGGCTTTCTGTTCTTCCACAATTCATAAGGAGTCTTATTTAGAATAGGTCTGATAGAGATTCTATTCTGAATATAACACGCAGTGTTTATTGCTTCTGCCCAGAAATGCTTAGCCATATTGGTTTCATTGATCATGGTTCTGGCCATTTCTTGTAGAGTCCTATTCTTTCGCTCTACAACTCCATTTTGCTGTGGAGTTCTGGGGCAAGAGAAATCATGGGCAATACCATTTTCTTTGAAGAACTCCTCAAAGAATCTGTTCTCAAATTCGCCACCATGATCACTTCTGACCTTTATGATCTTGCACTCTTTCTCAGATTGAATCTGAGTGCAGAATTCAAAGAACACTGAATGAGACTCATCCTTGTGTTTCAAGAACTTTACCCATGTCCAGCGGCTATAATCATCAACGATGACTAATCCATATTTCTTCCCTCTGACAGATGCTGTTTTGACTGGGCCAAACAGATCAATGTGCAAGAGTTCTAACGGCCTTGAGGTAGAAACAACATTCTTAGACTTGAATGCAGGTCTGGAGAACTTGCCCTTCTGACATGCTTCACAAAGAGCATCTGATTTGAATTTCAGATTGGGAAGTCCTCTGACCAGATTTAGTTTGTTAATCTGAGAAATCTTTCTCAAACTAGCATGTCCTAATCTTCTGTGCCAGACCCATTGCTCTTCAGAAACAGACATAAGACAAGTCACATTCTGCTTCTCAAGATCAGAAAGATCAATCTTATAAATGTTGTTCTTCCTCTTGCCTGTAAATAGGATTGAGCCATCCTTCTGACTTACAGCCTGTCATACCCCAATTTTTGACCCTAAGATCACGCATCATTTGCATACCAATCATCAATCAAGAAGTTTTAACCTAGATCTCTACTTGCAATGCTGTGCTCAATTCATCTGCAAAGGAATCATCGAGCACCCATGTTTTAGTTTGTATATATTCCTTTACTAACCAAAATACCAAAAATATTGCCTTGTGCTCTTGTATGTTTGTGTTTTGTAGGTATCAAGTCAAAATACCCATCAAAGGAGCATTTTTCAACATTTTCACTGTGAAAATCGATTTGCATAAGGTGTAAATCGATTTACACAACTGTTTCTGCACCAGATTTGCTTCTGCCATCAGTGCAAATCGATTTGCATAAGACAGCAATCGATTTGCATAACTGTTTTTTCCCCAGATTTTGCCTTTTTCAGCCATGTAAATAGATTTGCATAAGGTGCAAATCGATTGCACCAACACGAATTTGGAAAAATGAAGGCAAATTTCAGCTTTTTGAAGTGTTGACATCATTTGCAAGCATGGGAAGCATGACTTGGTTCTCACATTTGATTTCCTACATCATCTAATCATGTACCCTCATGTGATTGCATCAAGACCATTGGATTTCATTTTTGGCTCCAAATCACTTTTCCAAGCCTAATTCTATTTTCCAATCCTAACTCCAAGCCACAAAATTTCCCAAGCCTAAGTGCTATAAATTGAGACACTCCCCTCTTCATTTTTCAAGCTTTGATAGCCAAGAAACTTATTGCAAATTCTCTCCTCACCTCTTCCAAACCCATCACTCAAAGCTCTTTCTCTTCCACACAAATTAGTGAGTCACATCTTGAACCTCACTAATTTAGAGCTAAACCTCAACATAAACACTAGTTTTTGCATCAATTGTGAGAGATCAAGGCTTGTGGTTGTGTGTTCTTGAAGAAGATTCAAAGTTTGTGAAGATTTGGTAAAATTCTTGATCCTTTACATGATTCAAGATGTGATCCTTTGTTGTTTATGCTTGATGCACCTTTGGTGCTACATTGATGAGATTTGCTTGCTTAATTGATACATTTTCGTGCACAAATTGATCCAAGATCACAAGGTGTTTGGTTTTATGTTTAAACAAGTTTTTTTCTCTTTATTTGCTGTTTTTTTTAAAACTGTGTTGTGCAAATCGATTTACATCTTGTGCAAATCGATTTACACAACTGAAAACTGCGCAGATTTTGAAAACTGAGTTATGCAAATCGATTTACACTCTGTGCAAATCGATTTACACTGGGCAGAATGCTGATTTTTGTGGTTTTTGACTTGTTTTTGGTTCTAACTCATCTTCTACTCCATTCTTTTGATATTTTCTTTGAATCACAAGTTAGAGGCCTAATTTCTCTCTAATTTCAATGGACTTAGGGCGTCGATAGGATGAGAATCCAAATCCGCAATATTAAGTGATTGAAATTATGGATGGAAGGAGCCTTTAATGTGGTTCCATCTTTTATTTCTTTTTATTTTGGTCGATGAAAGTCTTAATACCTTGAGGATTCTTATGGATTCTTGGTGAAGACTAGATCACTCACCATTTTTCTTTTCGTGCGGTATTGCTTTCGGAAAACGATCTACATATCGTTCTTCTCGCATGCATTAGCACATAAAGTTTTGACCGGCCTCGTTGTAGGGTGATTTCTATATAAATCACTTGGCGATCTGCTTAACATAGCGCAATATTTCGTGTCCCGAATAAAAAGGATCAAATATGGAAGAGAATTGTATGCAGTTGATTTAAGACTTGTGGAGGTTTTTATCGTGTAGTCGCTATGATTTTATCAAGCTTCTGATAAACCCCATTGAATTTAAATCCGAGTACATCATTCACTCACCATCGATCTCCTACTAACTTTGATAACATACTTGACAAGTTTCAAGATGGTTATCTTTAACATTTAACATCTAACTTTAATTTCCGCACCTTTACTATACCGCTCTCTATATTACCGCTCTTTATATTACCGCTCTTTATATTTCTCGCTTTATCGCTTTACTTTATCATTTCATCATATTTAATTTCTGTCATTTTCTCTTTGTCCACTTGGACCATACTTTATTTTTTCGCTAAAACACTAATAAATAATCAAAAATCTAAAAAATACATAAGGCTCTCTTTGGACTATCAGTTACTATCCCTAGCAATTTGGAGATTCGGACTTATGGACCTAGTACCTTTGGACTCATTCTATTACTATCATGTGATTGTTCTGTCTGTCTGGCATTGTTCTGTTGTATGTTTATGTGTGCAGGTATTTCCTTGAAAGCCCTTGATGGTTAATTCCAAGGCATTGAGATAAGGATTTTACCCAAAAACAGCCGTTACTCTGCCCAATTTTTGTCAGAATCTTAATGTGCTTAGTGAAAAATGGTGCTAAGACAATAAGTTCATCTGGATCCCCAAGTGTTAATGTGTTGGTATTGATAAATCCAAAGGATGGGAAAATTACTTTGGCTCTTAATGTCAAGTGTTGGCTTCTTATTCGGTTAGACCGTTTCTTTCCTTAGCTTTTATTTTATGCATTAGGTTAGCCTCTTCATCTCCTCCCATTCTTAAATTTTCAAAATCTTCTCCCTTTTTCCAAAATATTCTTATGTTTGCAAACCTTTTCAAAACCTTTTTCTTAAAAATATCTTTCGCCCTTAGTGGTTTTTCTTCAAAAGTTTAGACACCGTTAATTGTCGAAACGAGTGGTTATACCCCACGATTTTGAAATTGATTGATAATAACGAGATCTTTTCCGCGTGAGAGAGCTAGTGGCATACTCGTTGATTTTATCCGAGTTGGAGCCCTTCTTTCATTTGCGATGCAAAGAACTTGTTTGTTCTCATGCTCAAGATCAATGGCTGAGTATTTCTCTCTAACGACAACAAAGTGTTTATTCGTTTTAAAAACGTTTTTCCCAAAAGCGGAACTACATTAGCTCTGACTTCTCCATTGCACCGAGGAGGTATGTAGGCCCAAAGCTTAACGCTTTGCCGAGCTTATTTTAAAAATAAAACAAACCGTTTTTTAGCACACACACAACACAGATTTTCAAAAAGGTTCCCGTGGAGTACCACGGATATGAGGGGTGCTTTAAACCTTCCCCTCATATAATCAACACCCGAACCTGAGTTCTCTTTCTTGTTTTAAAAACAAAACTTTGGGTTTTACGTTCTTTTCCCTTTTCCTTTGAAAAAATAAAGCGCGGTGGCGATTTCAAAACGGAATATTGATTCGAGTCAATCCCATGGCTTCGATGTCAGATTTTCCCCGCTACAGAAAAATGGCGACTTCACTGGGGATCCAATTTTAAGTGTGTTAAGCCTATTTTTGTTTATCTGTGTGTTTTTACCTGTATATATTGTTGTGTGCTTTGTTTGTTTATCTTCTTTTTTTTTCTTTTTGGTGCTCGATGGTTCCTCTGTGATGAGATAAAGTTCTAACCCGAACTTTGGCGAGTAACTTGAGATAGGAGGTGGTAAGACCAATAGTCGCATGTCAGGAGCAATCCTTGCCATGAGCGTCATATGGTGGAACCCCAATCAGTGGAGGCCTCATGGAAGGTAGTAGAGGTTGTTACGAACCATCGTGATAACGCTATTACTTTCAATAGTGAGTGTCCGTAGAAGCTGAATGACCTAGAACCTTTTTAACCCATCTAAGCCTTTTTAGGATGTAGTGCAGAAACAAGATCAAGTACCAATTTGAGCTTGTTGTCATGCGATACTACGCTCAGACGAGGTCTTTTTAGGCATATTATTGGCGCCCATGAGCAATTGTGCGTGCCGGTAATATCCGATAGAAGATTGAAAACTCTGGGAACCTTTGTAGAACCCGATTGGCAGGTACAAAATTCCTTAGATCACTCCTTGTGGGATGGGTAGACCCATGGCTCCATGCTCGTGACGTCGAACCTTTGAACCTGGACTGTGTGATTTTGTGTGATTTGATGTGATCTTGTGTGCTCTTGATTGTGATTGGCGCATAAACCATGCATTCATGCATTCATAAAAATAACATTCACAAATGGTTTTCAAGGAACTTAGAGACATTTTTTGTAAACATCACAGGTACTATGGATCAAAAGAGAAGCATCAAGAAGTACACTTTCAGAAATTCAAGTGCAAAGGAATTGAAAGAGCTAGCAACTTTGGTTCCTAATCTTGACAACTTCAAAAGCCTTTATGGGAAATTGATCTCTATTTTGAAGACTAAAGTGGAAAAGGGGATTCTTGAGACTCTTGTGCAGTTTTATGACCCGGTTTATCATTGTTTCACCTTTCCTGATTATCAGCTTATGCCCACTTTGGAGGAGTATTCTTATTGGATTGGTTTACCCGTTACGAATGACATACCGTTTAGTGGTCTGGAGAAAGAGCCTCAGGTTGATGAGATAGCAGAGCTTCTTCATTTGAAGATATCAGATGTAAAAGCAAATATGACCAAAAAAGGAGGAATTTGGGGGTTGACTTCTAAGTTCTTGATTGGAAAGGCTTCTATGTTGGCTAGTAAAGGAAGTATGATTGCTTTTGAGACATTTCTGGCCTTGCTCATCTATGGTTTGATACTCTTTCCCAACATTGACCATTTTGTCGATGTTAATGCTATTCGGATTTTCATGATTGGGAATCCTGTGCCTACTTTGCTTGGGGATACTTATCATTCCATTCACCATAGGAATGATAAGAAAGGTGGACTTATCAATTGTTGTACTCCTTTGCTCTATAAGTGGTTTATTTCGCACTTACTGTTGAAAGTATTTGTGGGTAAATATTTTCGGTAATATATCGTATCCACAGGGATTGGTTAATATCACTGCCGTTCTATAGTTGTTTATTTTGAGTTAAGAAATTTGGTTTGGTTTGTTTTATACTAATAATAATATCAAAAGCAAATAATAAAATAAAAGCAAGTAAAGGACTTTGTGTTTAACAATTAAAGAAAGATGTTGAGTCTTTAGGGTTCATCAACCTAATCCTATACAATTATCAATTAATTCTCAATAGAACAATCCTTTGAATCATTATCTTCACTTATCCTCAAATAAGATTCCATGTCTGCAAATCAAATTAGATAACTTTTACCGGTATGAGATTCGATCTCTCCAAATCACAATAACGATAATAGTAATTAAGAACGATAATTATGAAAACCCAATTACAATTCCATCTCTGCAAATTGCAATTGAATCAATATAGTAACCTAGGGCAAAAGTTAAATCCTTTCTTTCGATCAAAGATTCAACAATGATGTAAATTAAAAGCAAGGTTTCTTATTGATAATAAATTCAAACAATTGTTCACAGGAATTAATCAATGGTAATGTATATTCATAGGTTAACTACTACCTTAGACTCAACAAGAGGGATTTAGCTCTCCATAGACATGAAGAACATACAAGAATCAATGGAGGAATTCATCTTCATCAATAGAATGTCTTCGATTGGTAAAGAATCCACCTTCAATTGTTGTTCTCAGCTTCAGAATCAGATAGCTCTCCTAATTTCGCTCCCACAAAAGTATCTCTCACCACTTGGAAAACTAGGGCTTTAAAACAGAACTTTTGGGCTTTTAACGCCGAGGCCGCGGCGCGGCAACGGGCTGGCGCGGCGCGCCCCTCAAACAGAAGTATTTTCGCGGCGCGCCTAGGAACTCTCGCGGCGCGCCCTTTGCACTTTCCATCTTTTTCTTCAGCCTTTGAGACTTCCAGCTTTCTTTCCTCCTCATGTTCTTCTTAAGTTCTTATTCAGCTCAAAACCTGCAACAATAACACCCACAAGTGATTCGATTTGCTTTACGCACGAACTAAACTTATTCAGTTCAATTCTTAATAAAAACCTATGGATTCATCACATTTTTGCATTGGTTTAGAGAAGAAATCACTTATATTAACACATGAATTTACCATTAATTTACTCCTAACAAACTCTCCCCAACTTAGAGTTTTGTTTGTCCCTAAACAAAATTACTTACCTCCAGCAAAGTTTACCGACAATCAAGCAACAAGTTTTTCAAAAAGTTTTTCTCAAGTGGTTCAATCCAGTAACTAAGTCAAATACTCCTCTTCTACCTGCAAACTCAGAATATACACATGAAACAAACGTTGAAAGCAAATTACCTCCAGAAGTTCAAAACACTACACAATTGTAATTGAATCAGCACTAATCACTCTCATCAAAAAGTATGATGAATAAAAGAGGGGTTAAACACTCATCCAAACAATTAAATCAACAAAGATCCATATCATACGTTCACCAAATTGCTCGCATCAAGTCTTGTGGAATCTGAGAATCAGAAGGTCTTTCTATGGTTGTAATGTGGTTTAGATTCAAAGAAAAGAAGATAATCAAGGGTTGTTCCTAATATAGGGAAGCATCCAATTCATAACTTATATCTTTTTCTCTAAAACTCTACTTCCTTTACCTGTCCATCTTTTTTCATTCGTAGCTTGGTTTTTCTTTTTCACTTTTTTTTCAGCAACCGTTATATTCTAACGTTGTTACTTCTCTTTTTTCTCAAGCTACGACTTCTTTTATCTTTCACCGATTACCATAAGTACTTACTCTTCTTTTGAATGTGACTCTCCCCAACTTGGAGATCAACCTGTATTCAGATTATATGAATGCTCCCCTACTTTCTAAAAAGGTCAAAGAGAAAACACATCACCAAATTTTATGGTTGATGGTCCAAAACAAAACTTTTTATTGAGATCAAACTCACCAGGTATTTCCTTGGTGCATATTATGATACTTACCTTGACCTCAGGCTCAAAGAATGGTTAGCAAAGGATCACACTCTCACAGAAGCAAATAAGTTTTTTCATTGGAATAGGCTAAAAGAACTCTCAGATTCAAACAAGTGCCTAAATCACTTTCACAGATTTCCACAAACGATGCAACAAACGGTTTAGCATGATACAAACACGTCAAAATAATTGATGGTCTCCTGCATATAGTAAACAATGGAAAGCTTTCCTCACAATGGTTAAGGCTAAGCTGATCCAATAAACAATGTACCATAAAGAACTTCTGACAGTATTTACTAACACCTTAAGTTTCATTGCACACATTAAGAGTTTGAGTTCAAAAATTCATACCTGCTTTGTTACTTATTGAAAAAGAAAGTGAAACTGAAAATTTTTGAACATTCACTTCCTACCACTTTTCATACATGTTGCTTCCTTGTTGATACTTCGCTTGAGATTCTTGCTTTGTTATGGGACTACTTACTCTAACTGGGAGTACATAATTAAAAAAAACAGAAAATTTGAACAATTCAAAAATAAATAGCTCCACCCCCCAAACTTGAACTAAACATTGACCTCAATGTTTCGTAACAAGTCCGAGAGGGTGACTTACAGAGAGTAACGCAATATCAATTGCTGCCTCCTAGCTTTCACCAGACGGGTTCCCTGATTATTTCCTGAAATAAAAGCTAAACAAAACATTAGAAGTGTGGGTTACCTCCCACAAAGTGCTTCGTTTAACGTCGCATGGCTCGACGGTTCATGCTTTCAAGGAACTAAAAATTGTTGATGTTGCTCCACTCCCCCGAAGAAATCTTTTAACCGTTTTCCATTAACGGTTCTCCTCTCTTTTGTCAGTGGATTCTCTACCATAATGGCACCGTGGTCGCATATATCTTTTACCATCAGTGGTCCAGACCATTTTGTTGTTGCTTTACCCGAGAGACGTCTTAGTTTTGAGTTGCACAGGAGTACCTCTTGTCCAACTTGGAAGTAGCTCGGAGGTTGATTTTTGTCTTCCTTGGTTGTTCCCTCAGTTGTATCGATTTGGAAGATATCACTCTTGTTCTTAAGATGCTTCTTGGCCTTGAACAGATTAAATTTTACCTCTTCATCTTGCACCCTTATTTTCATGATCCCTTCATCCAGATCAATCATCATTCGAGCGGTTTTCATGAATGGCCTTCCTAGAATCACAGGTACCTCATGATCCTCTTCCATGTCAACAACCACAAAGTCTACCGGGAAAAAGAATTTGTCTACTTTAATTAGCAGATCCTGAATCACTCCATAGGGTGAAGTGATAGACTTGTCGGCCAATTGTAAAGTCATACGAGTGGGCTTCATCACAATATTCCCTAGCTTCTTGACAATGGATAAAGGGATTAGATTGATGCTCGACCCCAGATCAATTAATCCATCGCCAGTGAAATTACCTCCAATATTTAATGGTAAGGTTACTCGCCCCGGATCGGATTCCTTTCTTGGAGTAGTTCTTTGGATTATAGCACTACATTGAGCATCAAGCACCACAGTTTCTTCATCTGTGTATCCCTTTTTCTTTGTGAGCATTTTCTTCATAAATTTAGCATATTTGGGCATTTGCTCTAATGCTTCGGCAAATGGTATGTTTATATGGAGTTGCTTGAAGATGCTCATAAACCTGTTATATTGCCTGGCATTGTCTGACTTTGACGGAGCGTGGGGGTATGGTAGATGTTGGCTTGGTATCACAGGGTCTAATTTCTTTTTCTTAGAACTTCTTCTTTTCTCTGTCATCCCTCTTTCTTTCTTGGTCTCATCTATTTCTCTTTCAGCATCTTTGCTCATGGTGCTCACTATGATTTCATTCTCCTCATCTTCCGCAGCCTGATTATTATCCTCTTTCTCGGTATCATTGACTTCAACTTCTTTCTCAGCACCTTTCTGACCGGTTCTAGTCACCACTGCGTTACAATGCTCTTTAGGATTATCTTGAGTGTTGGCGGAGAATGTTGCCTTTGATTGAGTGGCTGCAATTTGTTTAGCCAATTGACCCACTTGAGTTTCCAGATTTTTAATTGCAGCTTCGTGGTTCTTCTGATTTGTTATTGACGTTTGAATGAACTGATTCACAGTCTCCTCCAACTTGGATTGTCCTTCTTGTTGCTGTTGTGGTGGTTGAGTGTATGGTTGAAATGCTTGTTGCTGATACCCTTGATTTGGTGGCCTTTGTTGGTAACCCTGGTTGTTATGTCTTGGTGGGTACCCTTGTTGGTATGGCTGATTTTGGTATTGATTCTGCCTTGGTCCTTGAGTGTTGTTCATGTAGTTTACTTCTTCTTCTAGGACTGGCGGACAGAATCCTGTTTGATGATTGCCCTTGCACAACTCGCACCTAGCAACTTGATATGAATTAGATACCCAGTTCAGCTCCTTGATTTGTTGTGGTAGTTTAGACATTTGTTGTGTCAAAAGTTCCACTTGTGAAGTTAGCAATTTGTTCTGAGCAAGTAGAGCATCACTGTTGTTCAACTCTAACATTCCGGGTTTCTTATCTCTTACCGTTCGATCATGATTGCCTTGACGATCATTTAGAGCCATTCGCTCTATTATCTGAGTAGCTTCTTCAGGTGTTTTGGACATGAGAGAACCACCAGCTGTGGCGTCCAAAAGTGTCTTGTTTGTAGCTGTGAGACCGTTACGGAACATATGGATTTGGTCAACGTCTGAAAAACCGTGTCCTTTGCACTTTCTCAACATAGCTTTATACCTTTCCCATGCTTCATTCAAAGATTCATTACTACCTTGAGAAAATACTGCTATTGCTGTTTTTGCTTCGAAGAATCGGTTTTGAGAGTAAAACCTTTCCAGAAATTTTTCTTCCAATGTGTTCCAATTTGTCATCACTACCTCGGGTTGATCCAGATACCAATCCTTTGCCTTAGATAGCAAAGAGTGTGGGAACAACCTCTTAAATAATGCTTCCTCATCAGCTTGAGCGACACCCGTAGTACCCGCTAACTCATAGAATCGAGTAAGATGCGTGTACGGGTCTTCATGGTCCAATTCGGCGAAAGGACTTGCACAAATCAATTGTATGATACCGGTCTTCAGTTCTGTCGGTCGCCCGTTGGCGGCAGTTCTCGCGAACTGAGGATTGAGTCTTGGACTATTAGCACATGGACCATTAGCAGCCATGTTGCCAACAGTAGGTTGTATAAAAACTTCCGGTTCTTCCTCTGTGAATAGTTCGTGAAAGAAGAATCCTTCTTGCGACTCGTCAATGGTTTCAAGTTGTTGTGACGATGTCGCGGTTGCGTTGTCTCTTGCTTTTGCTATGTTCGCTCTTTTTCGTGCTTTGCTATTTAACCTCCTAGCGGTCCTTTCGATCTCGGGATCAAAAAGAAGTTGATCGCTAGAAACTTTGCTGCGCATACACAATCTTCTGCAAAACTAGCAAACACGCGAAACAACCAAATAGAGAAAATAAAAATTAAAACTCAAAATAAGAACTATTGCAATGCATGCAATATTGACACCAATCCCCGGCAACGGCGCCAATTTGTTGAAAGTATTTGTGGGTAAATATTTTCGGTAATATATCGTATCCACAGGGATTGGTTAATATCACTGCCATTCTATAGTTGTTTATTTTGAGTTAAGAAATTTGGTTTGGTTTGTTTTATACTAATAATAATATCAAAAGCAAATAATAAAATAAAAGCAAGTAAAGGACTTTGTGTTTAACAATTAAAGAAAGATGTTGAGTCTTTAGGGTTCATCAACCTAATCCTATACAATTATCAATTAATTCTCAATAGAACAATCCTTTGAATCATTATCTTCACTTATCCTCAAATAAGATTCCATGTCTGCAAATCAAATTAGATAACTTTTACCGGTATGAGATTCGATCTCTCCAAATCACAATAACGATAATAGTAATTAAGAACGATAATTATGAAAACCCAATTACAATTCCATCTCTGCAAATTGCAATTGAATCAATATAGTAACCTAGGGCAAAAGTTAAATCCTTTCTTTCGATCAAAGATTCAACAATGATGTAAATTAAAAGCAAGGTTTCTTATTGATAATAAATTCAAACAATTGTTCACAGGAATTAATCAATGGTAATGTATATTCATAGGTTAACTACTACCTTAGACTCAACAAGAGGGATTTAGCTCTCCATAGACATGAAGAACATACAAGAATCAATGGAGGAATTCATCTTCATCAATAGAATGTCTTCGATTGGTAAAGAATCCACCTTCAATTGTTGTTCTCAGCTTCAGAATCAGATAGCTCTCCTAATTTCGCTCCCACAAAAGTATCTCTCACCACTTGGAAAACTAGGGCTTTAAAACAGAACTTTTGGGCTTTTAACGCCGAGGCCGCGGCGCGGCAACGGGCTGGCGCGGCGCGCCCCTCAAACAGAAGTATTTTCGCGGCGCGCCTAGGAACTCTCGCGGCGCGCCCTTTGCACTTTCCATCTTTTTCTTCAGCCTTTGAGACTTCCAGCTTTCTTTCCTCCTCATGTTCTTCTTAAGTTCTTATTCAGCTCAAAACCTGCAACAATAACACCCACAAGTGATTCGATTTGCTTTACGCACGAACTAAACTTATTCAGTTCAATTCTTAATAAAAACCTATGGATTCATCACATTTTTGCATTGGTTTAGAGAAGAAATCACTTATATTAACACATGAATTTACCATTAATTTACTCCTAACACTTACCTCAAGCTAAGAGTTTCTTGAACAATCCAGATGGTCTCTCATGGTCTCAGAAGATCATGCCTCTTACTAATGGGAATATCCATTGGTACAATCCTGCTTATGACATTGGTGAGATTATTGATAGTTGTGGAGAATTCCCTAATGTACCTCTTCTTGGTATACAAGGAGGAATTACATACAACCCCATTCTTGCAAGGCGTCAATTTTGCTACCCCATGAAGGAGCGACCTGCTAGCATCCTTGTGTCAGGAATCTTTTATCTTAATCAAGATGGAAATTCGGATATGAGAAATCGGTTTGTGCGTGCTTGGCACCATGTTGATAGGAAGAGACATTTGGGAAAGAAACAATGTGTTGCTCTCAAAGACTACACTGATTGGGTTCAAGCTAGAGCTCATACTTTTCAGATGCCTTATTTACTCGAGGAGCCTTCTCTACTCGTTACTCCACCATTGTCTCTCACTACTCCTGTTGAAAGTAGTGAAGAACATCTAGAGCCCGTGGCTAAGTTGAGAGCGGAAAGAGATGCTTTGGAGTCTGAGAACAAAGAGTTGAAGATACACTTGAAAGAAAAAGATGAAATGCTTGATATCCAAGATGGTTGGTTGATGGAAAAGGAAGATCAGATTCGTCATCAAGAAGAGTTGCTTCAACAACATGGTGAAAAGCGAAAGAGACCACAAGAAGATTCAGTTGCATGGAAGGAAGTTGCTGATAAGCTGATGGTCGAGAATGCTCATTTGAAGGCCTTTTATGAAGATGAATTGGAGAAGCTCCGTAGGAAGCTGCAGAGAGGAGTTGGATCTTCATCAGAAGTGTTCCCTTCTAATTTTTAGCCTTTCCTTTGTTTTGTAATTTTGGATCTTTGAATCCTTTTGTATGCTTTTCCATGACTAATGAAAGAATATTGTTATGTTTTATGATGTTTTTGCTAATGTTTACAATTAATGTCTTAAAAGTTCCTTGAAAACTAATAAAAAACATTTGCATTGCATTTCATGCATCATTCTGCATTTTTGGTCTTGCTTCCGAAAGTATTCCCGAGGTCTTATTCAGTGTTCTTCATACAGAATCAAGCTGTCTCACCGGTATAATACTCGAGCTAACTGCAAGAAGAAGATGGAAGGTCTTGAACAAGAGAATCGTGAGTTACGTGAAGAGGTTGTTACTTTGAGATCTGGTGTGGATCGTCTCACTGCTCTGGTTGAGACATTGATGGCTGCTCAGAATCAGAATCAGAATCAGAATCAGGTTCCTCCTCCCAATGCCCAAGCTCAGGGTCAGACCACTGTGATTTCTGAAATTGCTGCTACAACCATTCCTGCTATTCCTGTTGGTGCTACTCAGCAACGAATGCCTAATGGATATCCCTGGGGCATGCCTGAAGGTTATTTGTCTGTTCCTGAGATGACTCGTCCGTTGACTCCTGTTATGGTCAACACATCTCCTATTGTTCATACTGGTCCTTTTGTCCCAGAACCCATTTATGATGCTGCTCCAAGTGAAATTCATGACAGAATGGATGGTTTCCAAGATCAGTTTGAAGAACTGCAAAAAGAGATGAAAGCCTTGCGTGGGAAAGAACTGTTTGGAAAGAATGTGCATGATCTCTGCCTTGTTCCTAATGTGAAAGTACCTGCTAAGTTCAAACTGCCTGAATTTGAGAAGTATAAAGGAAACTCCTGCCCTCAGGCACATCTGGTAATGTATGTAAGGAAGATGTCCACTCACACTGATGATCAACGTCTGTTGATTCATTACTTCCAAGACAGTTTGACTGGAGTTGCTTCTAAGTGGTATATGGGCCTTGATAGCACCCATATTCGCACTTTCAATGACTTGGCTGAAGCGTTTGTGAAGCAATACAAGTATAATGTGGACATGGCTCCTGATAGGGATCAATTGCGAGCTATGATGCAGAAAGAGAAAGAATCCTTCAAGGAATATGCTCAGAGATGGCGTGAGGTTGCCGCCCAAGTGATTCCTCTGATGGAAGAAAAAGAGATGACTAAGATTTTTCTAAAGACTCTTGGTCCGTTTTATTATGAGAAGATGATTGCAAGTGCTCCTGTAGACTTCACTGAAATGGTGGGTATGGGTGTCAGATTGGAGGAAGCTGTGCGAGAAGGTCGTTTGGTTCGAAATGACAATTCGTCTGGTGGTGCGAAGAAGTATGGTTCTTCATTTCAGAAGAAGAAAGAATCAGATGCTAATGCTGTTTCTCACGGGAGGAATGGTCGATTCAGGAATCAATCTCAACAAGTGGCGTTAGTGACTCCTGTTGTGAATTCAGTGCCTGTGGCTCCTGTTAGTCAATAACCAGCAAGGCGGAATCCGTACCCTCGGATTAATATTGATCCTATCCCTATGACGTACACTGAACTGTATCCTGCTCTAATTCATAAGAAGTTGGTTCAACCAAGGTCACCACCTCCTGTGCCAGAGAAACTCCCTTGGTGGTACAAAGCTTATGCCACTTGTGCTTATCATCAGAATGCTTCTGGGCATGATTTGGAAAACTGTTGGGCCCTGAAGAATGAAGTTCAAAGATTGGTCCGTTCTGGAATGCTTTCTTTCCGTGATATTGGTCCAAATGTGAAGAACAATCCGTTGCCAACTCATGAAGCGTCTGCTGTGAATATGGTATATGGATACCTTGGGAAGTATAAGATTTATCGTGTGGAACACATCAGAGGATCATTGGTAGAGATGCATGCCACTCTGTGTGAATATAGTCATTATGAGCATAATCATGCTGCTTGTAGGGTTTGTTCAGTCAACTCCTGAGGATGTTACATTGTGAGAAGAGACTTGCAAGAGATGATAGATCAAAGGCTTATTGAGATTCTGAGGGACAGAGATGAAGATGATGTCAATGTGATCGAACCATGCTTTGAAATCCCGGAATGTGTAGAGATTGGTTATTATGGCAAAGCTGCTGTGGAACCTCTTGTGATATGTTTGCCTGGATCTGTACCTTATAGTTCTGATAAAGCTGTACCCTACAGATACAATGCCACCATGTTGGAAGCTGGAAAAGAAGTTGAGATTAAGCCTCTGTCTTCTGTTGAGAATATAGCAGATGTTAGTAGAGTGACTAGAAATGGACGAGTTTTTACTCAGCCCCAAACAGTTGTGGATGTCCAGAGGAATTCTACTCAAGTGCCTGTGAACAATAATGATGCGACAAAAGTGAATGCTGGGTCATCTTCAGGAAAGGAGATGGATGAGATTTTGAAGCTCATCAAGATGAGTGATTATAAGATCGTGGATCAGCTGCATCGCACTCCGTACAAGATTTCTATAATGGAGCTGCTGGCGAATTCTCCTGCTCATAGGGATTCTCTGATGAAAATACTTGATCAAGCCTTTGTGGGTCATGATGTGACGCTGGATCAGTTTAATGGGGTTGTGAGCAATATCACTGCATGTAACAATTTGAGCTTCAGTGATGAAGATTTGCCTGAGGAAGGAAGAAATCATAATTTGGCTTTGCATATTTCTGTCAATTGCAAAGAGGACTCAATGTCCAATGTGTTGATCGATACTGGATCATCTCTGAATGTCATGCCGAAGTCCACTCTTGCTAAGCTGACTTATGGTGGCACACCAATGAGATTTAGCAATGTGATTGTCAAGGCTTTTGATGGATCGAAGAAATCAGTGGTTGGAGAGGTTGATTTGCCTATTGGTATTGGACCATTTGTCTTCAAGATTACGTTTCAAGTGATGGATATTTTCCCTGCATACAGTTGCTTATTGGGACGCCCGTGGATCCATGAGGCTGGGGCAGTCACTTCAACTCTTCACCAAAAGTTGAAATTTGTGAAAGATGGAAAGATGGTCGTTGTGAATGGAGAACAAGCTTTGCTGATTAGTCATCTCTCTTCGTTCCATACCATAGAAGCTGATGAAGTGGTCATTGGAACTGCATTCCAAGCCCTGTCTGTTAATGATGAATTCAAAAAGCATGAAGCTTCCATTGCCTCCTTCAAAGATGCTCAGTTGGTGGTTCAGAATGGACATTCAGGAGTCTAGGGACAAGTGGTGAGTCTACAAGAGAACAAGAATAGAGCTGGTCTGGGATTTTCTGCCTCAGACAAGTCTGTGATGAAGCCTGAATCTGCTTTTCGTCCTTATCAAGAGATGTTTCATAGTGCTGGGTTCCTATACCCAACTCTTCCAGAGGTGGCTGCTATTGTTGGAGACGAACCAGAGCCAGAAGTGCCAAACTTTGTGACCCATGGAAAGATGATTAAGAATTGGATCATCATTGACATTCCTATGTGTACTCATGCTTCAAAGTAATTTGCTTTTATGTTTTTCAAAATCCTTTCATTTTGCCCAAGATGAAAGTGAAGTTGTTGGGGCTTTTTTCTGCTTGTTTTAAACATTAAAATCATCAATAAAAGTCATTTTGTTTCTGCATATACATGCTTTTTATCTTTTTGCTTTTTCTGGAAAGTGGTAACACAAAAAACCTTAAAAAATGTTTTCATTCTCCATAATCTGCACGATTACATGTTTGCATATATCTTTCCTTTTTTCTGAAATAATAATCACTTGTGCAGATTAATCAATAAAACCGTTGAAAGTAATGACCCTGCGCCCTCTCCCAACTTCGAGTGTCCTGTGTATGAGGCGGAAGAAGAGAGTGATGAATGTATTCCTGATGAGATTTCCCGACTGCTTGAGCACGAGGAAGACACCATTCAGCCGTATAAAGAGCCGTTAGAAGTCATCAACTTGGGTTCTGAAGAGGATAAAAAGGAAGTCAAGATTGGGGCACTGCTTGGTCAAGATGTTAAGAAGAGGATGGTAGAGCTTCTTAAAGAGTATGTTGACATTTTTGCGTGGTCCTACCAAGATATGCCTGGGTTGGACACGGATATTGTGGAGCATCGTTTGCCGTTGAAACCTGAATGTCCTCCTGTCAAGCAAAAGTTAAGGAGAAGTCATCCTGATATGGCAGAAAAGATTAAGAATGAGGTCTTGAAACAGATAGATGCAGGTTTCCTTGTCACTTCTGTATATCCTCAATGGATTGCCAATATCGTGCCCGTTCTGAAGAAAGACGGAAAAGTTCGCATGTGTGTTGATTATAGAGATTTAAATAAAGCCAGTCCGAAAGATGATTTTCCTCTACCTCACATTGATATGTTGGTAGATAGCACTGCAAAGTTTGAGGTCTTCTCCTTCATGGATGGTTTTTTAGGATACAACCAGATTAAGATGGCACCTGAAGACATGGAAAAGACAACTTTTATTACACCATGGGGGACATTCTGTTACAAAGTGATGCCTTTTGGGTTGAAGAATGCTGGTGCGACATATCAGAGGGCCATGACTACTCTTTTCCATGATATGATGCACAAAGAAATTGAGGTCTATGTGGATGACATGATTGCCAAGTCCCAGTCAGAGGAGGGGCACATGGAAGATCTTTTAAAGTTGTTTCAGCGTTTGAGAAAGTATCGTCTCCGCTTAAATCCAAACAAATGCACTTTTGGTGTCCGTTCTGGAAAATTATTGGGTTTCGTTGTCAATCAGAAAGGAATTGAAGTAGATCCTGATAAAGTCAAAGCAATTCAGGAAATGCCAGCACCAAAGACTGAAAAACAAGTGAGAGGGTTCCTCGGACGTCTGAATTATATCTCCAGGTTCATTTCCAATATGACTGCTACCTGTGAGCCGATCTTCAAGCTTTTAAAGAAAAATCAGGGATGTGTGTGGAATGAAGATTGCCAGAAAGCTTTTGACAACATCAAAGAATATCTGCTTGAGCCTCCCATTTTGCTCCCTCCAGTTGAGGGAAGACCTCTGATTATGTACCTCATAGTGCTTGAGAACTCTATGGGATGTGTGTTGGGTCAGCATGACGAGTCTGGTCGAAAAGAGTATGCAATATACTACCTTAGCAAAAAGTTTACCGAGTGCGAAACAAGATACTCGCTGCTTGAGAAAACTTGCTGTGCTTTGGTGTGGGCTGCTCGCCGACTGAGACAGTATATGTTGAACCACACCACCCTATTGATCTCCAAAATGGATCCAATTAAGTATGTATTTGAGAAACCTGCATTAACTGGAAGGATTGCTCGCTGGCAAATGTTGTTATCAGAATATGATATTGAATATCGAGCTCAGAAAGCTGTGAAAGGAAGTGTGTTGGCAGAGTACCTCGCTCACCAACCAATTGACGATCATCAATCTATCAGGATGGACTTCCCAGATGAAGATATAATGTATTTGAGATCTCAAGATTGGGATGAACCGTTGCCAGAAGAAGGGCCGGATCCCGAATCTAAATGGGGTTTAATTTTTGATGGAGCTTCTAATATTCATGGCCATGGAATTGGCGCCATAATCATCACTCCACATGGATCACATGTTCCTTTCACTGCAAGGATATGTTTTGACTGTACAAACAACATTGCTGAGTATGAAGCTTGCATCATGGGACTTGAAGAGGCCATTAATCTGAGAATTAAGATTCTTGATGTTTATGGAGATTCTGCGCTTGTGATTAATCAGATTAAAGGAGAATGGGAAACTCGTCATCCTGGTTTAATTCCTTACAAAGATTACGCCAGAAGGCTATTGACATTCTTCAACAAAGTTGAATTCCACCACATCCCTCGAGATGAGAATCAGATGGCCGATGCTTTAGCCACATTGTCTTCCATGTACAAAGTGAATTTCCATAATGAGGAGCCTCGGATAACAATCAGGCGTCTTGATAGACCTGCTCATGTATTTGCAGTTGAGGAAGAAAGAGATGAAAAGCCTTGGTATTTCGATATTAAGCGCTTCCTCCAGACTCAAGAGTACCCACTTGGGGCATCAAATAAAGATAAGAAAACTTTGAGGAGATTGGCTGGCAGTTTCTTCATTAATGCTGATGTTTTGTATAAAAGGAATTATGACATGGTTTTGCTCAGATGCGTGGATAGACACGAAGCAGACATGTTGATGCATGAAATTCATGAAGGTTCTTTTGGTACTCATGCCAATGGACATTCGATGGCTAAAAAGATGCTTAGAGCAGGTTACTATTGGTTGACAATGGAATCTGATTGCTACAAGTTTGTAAAGAAGTGTCACAAGTGTCAGGTGTATGCTGACAAGATTCATGTGCCTCCGACACTTCTCAATGTAATTTCTTCCCCATGGCCTTTCTCTATGTGGGGCATTGATATGATTGGCATGATTGAACCCAAGGCTTCGAATGGACATCGATTCATCCTGGTAGCAATCGATTACTTTACCAAGTGGGTAGAAGGTGCTTCATATGCTAATGTAACAAAGCAAGTTGTGGTCAGATTTATCAAAAACAACATCATCTGCAGATATGGTGTACCGAGCAAGATCATTATTGATAATGGCTCGAATCTGAACAATAGCATGATGAGAGAACTGTGTGAAAGCTTCAAGATTGAACATCACAACTCTTCGTCTTATAGGCCAAAGATGAATGGAGCTGTTGAAGCAGCAAATAAGAACATTAAGAAAATTGTGCAAAAGATGGTTGTTACGTACAAGGACTGGCATGAGATGCTCCCATTTGCTTTGCATGGGTACCGTACATCTGTTCGTACTTCAACAGGGGCAACTCCCTTTTCTTTGGTTTATGGTATGGAAGCAGTGCTCCCCGTCGAGGTTGAGATTCCATCGTTGAGAATTTTAATGGAAACCAAGTTATCTGGGGCTGAATGGTGTCAGAGCAGGTTTGATCAATTGAATTTGATAGAAGAAAAGAGAATGACGGCTTTATGCCATGGTCAGTTATATCAGAAAAGAATGAAGAAAGCATTTGATAAGAAGGTTCGACCTCGTGTATTCAGAGAAGGCGACCTCGTGCTCAAAAGGATCTTGTCTTTCACCTCCGATTCAAGGGGCAAGTGGACTCCTAATTTTGAAGGACCATATGTTGTTAAGAAAGCCTTCTCTGGCGGTGCATTAATTCTTACAACTATGGATGGAGAAGAGCTCCCACGTCCCGTGAATGCTGATGTAGTCAAGAAATACTTCGCCTAAATAATAAAAGAACAGCTCGCTAAGTTGAAAACCCGAAAGGGCGGCTTAGGCAAAAAAGAGCGTCTCGGTGGATTGAAAACCCGAAAGGGCGGTCCAGGCAAAAATTAGAGACATAAACAGAATAAAATACCCGGTGGGCTGAAAACCCGAAAGGGCGGTCCAGGCAAAAGTTAGGGATTTATGGCAAGTAACTACATCAGACAAGACTTGATCATCAGCAGTCATCTGTTTATCATGAAGAAGTTCAACAATTTTCAACGGAAGCCTTGGCTCAGGAATTCCCAGTTGAGAGAGAGGATGGGGTCATTACATTTCAATGTACCTTTTCCACAAAATTACCACTTTCCAAACTTTGTAATAATCCATGGGGTCTTGCCTTTTGCAGGCTACCATTCTATTAAGGAAGTTTGAGCCTTTACCTTTCATTTGGCAATCTTATTTCTTTCATATCTCTCAAAATGTCATTTATTGTTGATAGTAATTTTTGAAACAAAGAGAAAATTGATTTCAACAAAATCCTTTTGAAAATTATAAAAGAATTTTTACTTTGATTCATGAGTGCATTACAAGGAATGAATATGTTGATGTATTCATATGCAGAAGAATGTATTCCACTCAATGCACCTTTGGCCTGGTTCGAATATGGTTTAGAACTCAGTTACTGCGTTCTCTCAACTTCAATATTCCCTAGCCATCAAAAGATTGATAGCAGTTTCTGCTATGATGTTCAGTTTGGGACATGCTTGATTATGTCATCTTTGAACACCATCTCTTTCATCGTCAGTGGTACGTCGATGAATTATCTCCTTTTATATCATCAGTGGTACGGTGGTATATATCTCTTCATACCTTCAGTGGAACGTTGGTATGTGTTATCGTCAGTGGTACGGCGGTACATCTCTTTCATCGTCAGTGGTACGTCGATGAATTATCTCCTTTTATATCATCAGTGGTACGGTGGTATATATCTCTTCATACCTTCAGTGGAACGTTGGTATGTGTTATCGTCAGTGGTACGGCGGTACATCTCTTTCATCGTCAGTGGTACGGTGATGAATCATCTCCTTTTATATCATCAGTGGTACGGTGGTATATATCTCTTCATACCTTCAGTGGAACGTCGGTATGTGTTATCGTCAGTGGTACGGCGGTACATCTCTTTCATCGTCAGTGGTACGTCGATGAATCATCTCCTTTTATATCATCAGTGGTACGGTGGTATATATCTCTTCATGCCTTCAGTGGAACGTCGGTATGTGTTATCGTCAGTGGTACGGCGGTACATCTCTTTCATCGTCAGTGGTACGTCGATGAATCATCTCCTTTTATATCATCAGTGGTACGGTGGTATATATCTCTTCATGACCTTCAGTGGAACGTTGGTATGTGTTATCGTCAGTGGTACGGCGGTACATCTCTTTCATCGTCAGTGGTACGTCGATGAATTATCTCCTTTTATATCATCAGTGGTACGGTGGTATATCTCTCTTCACACCTTCAGTGGAACGTTGGTATGTGTTATCGTCAGTGGTACGGCGGTACATCTCTTTCATCGTCAGTGGTACGTCGATGAATTATCTCCTTTTATATCATCAGTGGTACGGTGGTATATCTCTCTTCACACCTTCAGTAGAACGTTGGTACGTGTTATCGTCAGTGGTACGGCGGTACATCTCTTCATATCATCAGTGGTACGATGGTGTGATTAGCATTCTGATTCAGGATGCATACTTTCTCATCCCCAGTGAAAGAGGATGATCCCCTTTTCTCACCCCCAGTGAAAGAGGATGCTATAACCTCTCTGACGTGAAGTGTTTTCCCCAGAGAAGTTTCTTTCTCCACCAAAGTTCCGTCTCTCAAACAAAGTCTTGCTTTCCCCAGTGGAGTTTCCAAGACATTTGTTTCCCCAGCGGAGTTATAGCAAGACATTTGTTTTCCCCAGTGGATCACCAGTTACTCCCCAGTGTTGTCATGCTTTATTATCATTACATGCATTCATTAACATTGCATTGCATCTTAGGATCAAAAATTGTGTTTTATATATTTAAGTCTCTTCGATTTTTGTCAAAACGAAGATTTCCAATCATCGTATCTCCAAATCGAAGAAACTTAAATAGGGGCATCTGTCATACCCCAATTTTTGACCCTAAGATCACGCATCATTTGCATACCAATCATCAATCAAGAAGTTTTAACCTAGATCTCTACTTGCAATGCTGTGCTCAATTCATCTGCAAAGGAATCATCGAGCACCCATGTTTTAGTTTGTATATATTCCTTTACTAACCAAAATACCAAAAATATTGCCTTGTGCTCTTGTATGTTTGTGTTTTGTAGGTACCAAGTCAAAATACCCATCAAAGGAGCATTTTTCAACATTTTCACTGTGCAAATCGATTTGCATAAGGTGTAAATCGATTTACACAACTGTTTCTGCACCAGATTTGCTTCTGCCATCAGTGCAAATCGATTTGCATAAGACAGCAATCGATTTGCATAACTGTTTTTTCCCCAGATTTTGCCTTTTTCAGCCATGTAAATAGATTTGCATAAGGTGCAAATCGATTGCACCAACACGAATTTGGAAAAATGAAGGCAAATTTCAGCTTTTTGAAGTGTTGACATCATTTGCAAGCATGGGAAGCATGACTTGGTTCTCACATTTGATTTCCTACATCATCTAATCATGTACCCTCATGTGATTGCATCAAGACCATTGGATTTCATTTTTGGCTCCAAATCACTTTTCCAAGCCTAATTCTATTTTCCAATCCTAACTCCAAGCCACAAAATTTCCCAAGCCTAAGTGCTATAAATTGAGACACTCCCCTCTTCATTTTTCAAGCTTTGATAGCCAAGAAACTTATTGCAAATTCTCTCCTCACCTCTTCCAAACCCATCACTCAAAGCTCTTTCTCTTCCACACAAATTAGTGAGTCACATCTTGAACCTCACTAATTTAGAGCTAAACCTCAACATAAACACTAGTTTTTGCATCAATTGTGAGAGATCAAGGCTTGTGGTTGTGTGTTCTTGAAGAAGATTCAAAGTTTGTGAAGATTTGGTAAAATTCTTGATCCTTTACATGATTCAAGATGTGATCCTTTGTTGTTTATGCTTGATGCACCTTTGGTGCTACATTGATGAGATTTGCTTGCTTAATTGATACATTTTCGTGCACAAATTGATCCAAGATCACAAGGTGTTTGGTTTTATGTTTAAACAAGTTTTTTTCTCTTTATTTGCTGTTTTTTTTTTAAAACTGTGTTGTGCAAATCGATTTACATCTTGTGCAAATCGATTTACACAACTGAAAACTGCGCAGATTTTGAAAACTGAGTTATGCAAATCGATTTACACTCTGTGCAAATCGATTTACACTGGGCAGAATGCTGATTTTTGTGGTTTTTGACTTGTTTTTGGTTCTAACTCATCTTCTACTCCATTCTTTTGATATTTTCTTTGAATCACAAGTTAGAGGCCTAATTTCTCTCTAATTTCAATGGACTTAGGGCGTCGATAGGATGAGAATCCAAATCCGCAATATTAAGTGATTGAAATTATGGATGGAAGGAGCCTTTAATGTGGTTCCATCTTTTATTTCTTTTTATTTTGGTCGATGAAAGTCTTAATACCTTGAGGATTCTTATGGATTCTTGGTGAAGACTAGATCACTCACCATTTTTCTTTTCGTGCGGTATTGCTTTCGGAAAACGATCTACATAGCGTTCTTCTCGCATGCATTAGCACATAAAGTTTTGACCGGCCTCGTTGTAGGGTGATTTCTATATAAATCACTTGGCGATCTGCATAACATAGCGCAATATTTCGTGTCCCGAATAAAAAGGATCAAATATGGAAGAGAATTGTATGCAGTTGATTTAAGACTTGTGGAGGTTTTTATCGTGTAGTCGCTATGATTTTATCAAGCTTCTGATAAACCCCATTGAATTTAAATCCGAGTACATCATTCACTCACCATCGATCTCCTACTAACTTTGATAACATACTTGACAAGTTTCAAGATGGTTATCTTTAACATTTAACATCTAACTTTAATTTCCGCACCTTTACTATACCGCTCTCTATATTACCGCTCTTTATATTACCGCTCTTTATATTTCTCGCTTTATCGCTTTACTTTATCATTTCATCATATTTAATTTCTGTCATTTTCTCTTTGTCCACTTGGACCATACTTTATTTTTTCGCTAAAACACTAATAAATAATCAAAAATCTAAAAAATACATAAGGCTCTCTTTGGACTATCAGTTACTATCCCTAGCAATTTGGAGATTCGGACTTATGGACCTAGTACCTTTGGACTCATTCTATTACTATCATGTGATTGTTCTGTCTGTCTGGCATTGTTCTGTTGTATGTTTATGTGTGCAGGTATTTCCTTGAAAGCCCTTGATGGTTAATTCCAAGGCATTGAGATAAGGATTTTACCCAAAAACAGCCGTTACTCTGCCCAATTTTTGTCAGAATCTTAATGTGCTTAGTGAAAAATGGTGCTAAGACAATAAGTTCATCTGGATCCCCAAGTGTTAATGTGTTGGTATTGATAAATCCAAAGGATGGGAAAATTACTTTGGCTCTTAATGTCAAGTGTTGGCTTCTTATTCGGTTAGACCGTTTCTTTCCTTAGCTTTTATTTTATGCATTAGGTTAGCCTCTTCATCTCCTCCCATTCTTAAATTTTCAAAATCTTCTCCCTTTTTCCAAAATATTCTTATGTTTGCAAACCTTTTCAAAACCTTTTTCTTAAAAATATCTTTCGCCCTTAGTGGTTTTTCTTCAAAAGTTTAGACACCGTTAATTGTCGAAACGAGTGGTTATACCCCACGATTTTGAAATTGATTGATAATAACGAGATCTTTTCCGCGTGAGAGAGCTAGTGGCATACTCGTTGATTTTATCCGAGTTGGAGCCCTTCTTTCATTTGCGATGCAAAGAACTTGTTTGTTCTCATGCTCAAGATCAATGGCTGAGTATTTCTCTCTAACGACAACAAAGTGTTTATTCGTTTTAAAAACGTTTTTCCCAAAAGCGGAACTACATTAGCTCTGACTTCTCCATTGCACCGAGGAGGTATGTAGGCCCAAAGCTTAACGCTTTGCCGAGCTTATTTTAAAAATAAAACAAACCGTTTTTTAGCACACACACAACACAGATTTTCAAAAAGGTTCCCGTGGAGTACCACGGATATGAGGGGTGCTTTAAACCTTCCCCTCATATAATCAACACCCGAACCTGAGTTCTCTTTCTTGTTTTAAAAACAAAACTTTGGGTTTTACGTTCTTTTCCCTTTTCCTTTGAAAAAATAAAGCGCGGTGGCGATTTCAAAACGGAATATTGATTCGAGTCAATCCCATGGCTTCGATGTCAGATTTTCCCCGCTACACAGCCTTGTAAGACTTTTGATTGAAGATTATATCATAACCATTGTCACTTAATTGACTTATGGACAATAAGTTATGCGTTAATCCTTCTACAAGAAGTACATTAGTTATGGAAGGAGAGTTACCAAGACTTATGGTTCCAGAGCCAATGATTTTGCCCTTCTGATCTCCTCCAAACTTGACTTCTCCACCTGGTTTAAGCACCAGGTCTTGGAATGTAGACCTTCTTCCCTTCATGTGTCGCGAGCACCCAGAGTCCAGGTACCATGACATTTTGCTTTCTGTCCTCTTTGCCGCCAAGGATATCTGCAACAGAAATTATCTTCTCCTTAGGTACCCACAATTTCTTGGGTCCTTTCTTGTTAGTTCTCCTCAAGTTCTGATTGAACTTGGGTTTAGCAAAATATTTAACAGGAGGAACAGTATGATACTTCTTATTCTGAGTTCCGTGATATTTCTTAGGTTGTGTCACATGCTTCTTGGTGTGTGTTATGTGAAAACTTTGTGCATGTGATGTGTGCTTAATATCATGGGAGTGGCCAAATTTAAATTGGTTATACAAAGGCTTGTATGATATTTTCATATCATCCACAGATTCAAGCTTGAATGGGATTTCACCCTCATAACCAATGCCAACTCTCTTGTTCCCAGACACAGCATATATCATAGAAGCTAGTTGACTTCTGCCAATACTTCTAGATAAGAACTTCCTGAAACTTAAATCATATTCTTTCAGAATATGATTCAGACTGGGAGTGGATTTTTCTGAATCAGAAGGAGATCCAACATTATTGGATAATTTTAAAACTTTTTCTTTTAATTCAGAATTTTCCAACTCAAGCTTCTTAGTTTCAAATTCAAATTGCTTTTTCAGCTTTTTGTATTTGATACTAAGATGAGCTTTTAATTCAAGAAGCTCTGTTAGACTGGAAACTAACTCTTCTCTAGATAGTTCAGAAAATACCTCTTCAGAATCTGATTCTGATGTAGATTCTGATCCATCATCTTCTGTCGCCATCAGCGCAAAGTTTGCCTGCTCTCCTTCAGAGTCTGATCCTGATTCTGATTCAGAATTATCCCATGTTGCCATAAGACCTTTCTTCTTATGAAACTTCTTCTTGGGATTCTCCTTCTGAAGTTTTAGACACTCATTCTTGTAATGTCCAGGCTCATTGCACTCATAGCAGACAACCTTCTTCTTGTCAGATCTTCTGTCACCAGAAGATTCTCCATGTTCAAATCTCTTTGAACTTCTGAAGCCTCTGAACTTCCTTTGCTTGCTCTTCCAGAGTTGGTTCACCCTTCTGGAGATCATGGACAGTTCATCTTCTTCTTCAGATTCTGATTCTTCAGGATCTTCTACTCTAGCCTGAAAAGCGTTAGTGCATTTTTTAACATTAGATTTTAAAGCAATAGACTTACCTTTCTTCTGAGGTTCATTAGCGTCAAGTTCAATCTCATGACTCCTCAGGGCACTGATCAGCTCTTCCAAAGAAACTTCATTCAGATTCTTCGCAATCTTGAATGCAGTCACCATTGGGCCCCATCTTCTGGGTAAGCTTCTGATGATCTTCTTTACATGATCAGCCTTGGTGTAGCCTTTGTCGAGAACTCTCAATCCAGCAGTCAGAGTTTGAAATCTTGAAAACATCTTTTCAATGTCTTCATCGTCCTCCATCTTGAAGGCTTCATACTTCTGGATTAGTGCAAGAGCTTTAGTCTCCTTGACTTGAGCATTTCCTTCATGAGTCATTTTCAAGGACTCATATATGTCATGGGCCGTTTCCCTGTTAGATATCTTCTCATACTCAGCATGAGAGATAGCATTCAGCAAAACAGTCCTGCATTTATGATGATTCTTGAAATCTTTCTTTTGATCATCATTCATTTCGCTTCTCGTGAGCCTTACACCAGTAGCTTTAACAGGATGTTTGTAACCATCCAACAGAAGATCCCATAGATCAGCATCCAGACCAAGAAAGTAACTTTCCAGTTTATCTTTCCAATATTCAAAGTTTTCACCATCGAATATTGGTGGTCTAGTATAACCATTGTTACCATTGTATTGCTCAGCAGAGCCAGATGTAGATGCAGTTGGATTTGATTGAGATTCACCAGCCATCTTTTACTGAAGCGTTTTTCTCTTCCTGAATCTTTTCTAAACACGGTTAAGTGCTTGCACCTTAGAACCGGAGCTCTGATGCCAATTGAAGGATAGAAAAACACTTAGAAAGGGGGGGGTTTGAATAAGTGTAGTCTTAAAAACTTGAACGATAAAAATAAATTGCACAGTTATTTTTATCCTGGTTCGTTGTTAACTAAACTACTCCAGTCCACCCCCACGGAGTGATTTACCTCACCTGAGGATTTAATCCACTAATCGCAACAGATTACAATGGTTTTCCACTTAGTCCGCGACTAAGTCTTCTAGAGTATCCTGATCACAACCTGATCACTCCAGGAACAAATGCTTAGACACAAGCTAAGACTTTCTTAGAGTATCCTGACCACCACGTGATCACTCTAATTACAACTGCTTAGACACAAGCTAAGACTTCTTAGAGTATCCTGATCAACACTTGATCACTCTAATTACAACTGCTTAGACACAAGCTAAGACTTCCTAGAGTATCCTGATCAACACTTGATCACTCTAGTTACTTACAAATTAATGTAATCAATTCTAAGAGTATTACAAATGCTTCTGAAAAGCTATAATCACAACAGTGATATTTCTCTTAACGTTTAAGCTTAATCTCACTAATATATTACAACAGCAATGTAGTGAGCTTTGATGAAGATGAAGTTTCTGAGCTTTGAATTTGAACAGCGTTTCAGCACGTTAATATTCACAGAATTTGGTTCAGAGTTGTTTCAGAGTTCATAACCTTGCTTCTCATCAGAACTTCATATTTATAGGCGTTTGAGAAGATGACCGTTGAGCGCATTTAATGCTTTGCGTGTTCCGTACAGCTTTGCATTTAATGTTTCACGCTTGTCAACTACCTCGAGCCTTGTTCACGCTGTGTCTACTGACGTTGCCTTTAATAGCTTCCAACGTTCCTTTTGTCAGTCAGCGTAGCCTGCCACCTGTACTTTCTTCTGATCTGATGTTTGTGAATAAAATATTTGAATATCATCAGAGTCAAACAGCTTGGTGTATAGCATCTTCTTGTCTTCTGACCTTGAAGTGCTTCTGAGCGTGATACCATGAGAACTTTAGTGCTTCTGCTTCTGATCTCAAGTTCTTCTGATGCATCCATAGACCCATGTTCTGATTCTGCCTTGACCATCTTCTGATGTCTCGCCAGACCATGTTCTGATGTTGCATGCTGAACCTTCTGAGACAAAGCTTGTGAGCGCTGATTTGTGCATACTCTTTATGTATTTCCTGAAATGGAAATTGCAATGTATTAGAGTACCACATTATCTCACACCAAATTCATATCCTTGTTATCATCAAAACTAAGAATATTGATCAGAACAAATCTTGTTCTAACACAGTTCTTGTGCCTGAAACTAAAGAAACAATAGTTGTCTTCACCATTAGTAATAGGTTGAACTCATACAAGTGAGGTCCCTTTAGGTGAAAAGGTGGAACATCTACACTAATTTTCTTTTCTTTTAATAAATGCATATGTGATTCCTAAGTGAAAAGGTATGAAAACGAAACAGTCAAGCCCCCCTTTCTAAAACTGAAAATGAGTTCTTGGACCAAAGGACAATGCAACCAAAGTTGAATTTATGCTATATATATATATATATATATATATATATATATATATATATATATATTGATTTAAGAGTACTGACATGACAGGTGACATCAGTAATGCACATAGCACACACTCACTTGTGATTAAGCTTCAGGGTTGGGTTGTGATAATTTTTTAAACTAGTCCTTTTAGATGATTTGTGGGTTGATGGTGAGTTAGTGTTGTTGGAAAAGGTGGTTGTTTGGAAGAGAAGTTTATATGTCGTTATCTATCGCATCACCTGAGGACAGGTAATGATTCAAGTTTGAGGGTGTGATAACTCACTTTATATGACATATTTAATCCGTTAATAATTGAATTTTAGGATAATTTATATCTTGATTAATGTCATTTATTCATATTTTATGTTAGTTAATTTAGGATAGAGCATGCTAATTGCTATCTTTTGTCAATTATATGTGTTTTCTGCATGTGCAGAATTAGTGTCAAGGATGAGTAGTGTCACGACTGTAATCCTGGAACACCAACCAACAACCTTGATATTGAAAATTCTGGTGTGAGTTCTCAACTTCAGTGCTAATGCTAACGTGGCAGAGATTATAGAAGAAAATAGGGTTAAGTTGGAGAAAATGAATGGATAAGGATGAAACACTACAAGACAGAGGTGAAAAAGAATGGATAAGAATGAAACACTACAAGACAAAACTCTAAAGAGTCGTTTTTGGTCTACTGCTACTGCTCCTGCATTGTTTCTACAGCTGCATTTCTACCACAATGTCTTGTTGTCTCCCATGTGCAGTGTACAATTATAGTAACACAGAAAGGAATATGCTTGATTCTTTGGGCTTAATTTAATGGATCATTTTAAAGGCCCAAGAACCAAAGAGAGACATTATGCAGCTGGAAATCCTCTATAAATAGAGGTGCAATACAATGAAGAAGGTGGTTCTGAAACTTGTAAAAAATTTCATAAGTGAATAAAGGAAGAGGGAGAGTCGACGGAAGCCGTGGCAGAAGATGTCCCTTACTGATTAACAAACTACAAGTGATTGAAGTGTCTTCCTTAGGTTTATCATTTCTATCTTATTGCTTAGAAATGTGTAACTTAAGATATCTCTGTGTTGGGCTTATTTTACTCATTATGAGCTAAACTTGTTTTGTTGGATAATGTGAAGTTTAATGAATTAGTAATTTTTTGTATGCTTGAATGAGTTGTCTTGATAAATTTTATTTATATGAATTTATGTCATATGTTTATTTCTTTGTTTGTCCAGCTTAGAAGTAGATAACAGCTTGTTAATGTTGAGAGATATTTAACAACTGGACTTCATGACAAATATGGTAGAAAATAGTATGATAGAGATATTCAATATATTAACTACTTTAGAGATAAAGAGCTACACAGGGAAAATTCAGAATGAACCCAGACATGCACCAAGGTTATAGGTGAGGCTTAGATATTTGTCCCCCTGTTTTGATGTATATGTTTATGATGTTGTAGAGATACACCTCTAGACTGCCCTCTGACCTCATATATTACGACACTACTTATTAGACTCATACGTTAGATGAATTCATTAAATGGAACATCGTCCAATATATTCTTTCTCTCTGTGTTAAACCTAACTTATCTTATTTATTTCTCCCTTTTCTTTACCACGTGACACTGATAAGTGCCAAAATATACTTATTTTGTGTATGTAAATAGTGGCACTTATCGATACTTTTGTTAATACCGTTTGAATAATTCTCTGTTTTGTGTATAAATATGTATACTTTGTGAATAGTTGTATTTTCATATAATTTTATACCATTTGATAGTTTCTCTTGTGTTTTGTAGGTAGTTATGCATATTGGAGCCTTGAGGAATAAAGTGTCAAAGGCACGGCTTCGATTTCGCTGTTTTGGTGCAAGCCCGCTTAGCCACCATCAAGCGGACTTCCATAGGCTCAAAATAAGGATGACCAAAATCATAATTTTTGTTTCCATTCATTCATTATTGGATAGAGCATTGAATAAGTTTTCCAACGCTTCGAACCGGGCGCAAATCGGAGTTACGGTTCTCGAGTTATGGCGAAAACAAAATCTGATTTTTAGCAGAGTCCGCTAAGCGGATTCTGTGCAGAGTCCGCTAAGCGGATTCTGTGCTTCTAAGCGAGCTGACGAATTTTCAGACTTGTTAAAAAGGGGGAAAATCACAATTTTAGGTTATGGGTTGGGTATTTTTGAGTCCCAACATCATCAACTTCATTCTTAGAGTAGGATTAGCTTAGAAAACAACACCGGGTCATGCACTTGGAAGATCGGAGGTGGATTTCTCATCAACCGAAACTGACAACCTGCAAGATGTTTGGTTTATCTCTTTTATTCTTTGTGTATTTCTTTTGTGTTGGGTTTTGTTTGTATATTTACTCGAATCTTATGTATATTTACCAATTATAATGTTATGTTTAACTAGCTTTACAAATCTGTGTTGATGTTGTTCTGGATTTTTGCTCTGTGCTGGAGATTTGAGTTGCTTTAGACATAAACTGCTTGAATCTTTATCTAGGATGATTATCTGTTAGTTTCTGGACTCTAGTGATAGATTTAGATCTAACAATCACTGTGGGTATCTGTACTTAATGCTTTCGTGTTTGAGCGGCGCTCGAGAGATCGCCGACGCGAGAACACGAATGTTCTCGTGACTTCGTGTTAGAGATAACCTTAGTTGTGAGATGATCTCGTTTGTGCTCCAGAGATGGACGCTTATGTGAGAGATACGTGATAACATAGATGAGTATCGTAGGTTGAGCATAATGGATCGGTAAGTGTATGCTTATGAAGAGTGACTGTATGGGCATACCTGATAAGTTATTTCTCTTCTAAAAATGTGTTTATTTTTTCCTGTCCATATCTTTGTTTACCTTTCGTTCATTCAAACCCAAGCTCGAAACTATATAAACTATTGAGTGGCATCTCTCCATCTCTAAGGACGATAATTTCCAGATCAATATTTCCAAATCTTTTGTTGCTTGCCGCTATGCCCGCGTCAACAAAATGGCGTCGTTGTCGGGGATGGTTGTAAATTGCATCGCAATAGTTTTCGTAGTTTTAAGCCTTGTATATAACGTATATATTGTATATATATTTACTTGTACATGTTTACTTTTTTATGTTCACCATATAGGTTTACTTGTATATGTTTGCATACAAGTATACTTTTGTTGGTGAATGTTGGTGAAATGCGTTGAGATCGGACCAGTTCGTTATTCAAAATCTTCACTTTTCAACTTGTGAATCCAACATTCACCAACTTTTCTCTTTTTGTATGATAATAGTTGTTTGTGTTCCATACTTGTGCATATGTGTTGGTTTGTGTACATAATTGTATACTTGCGTTTTCTTTTATGTTCGTATAATTGTTGTATATATTTGTACCCGTAACGTTTATTGAGTGGTTGGTTAGGACAATTTCTTTAGGCTTGTGCGGTGAGACGTCACCATGGCATGATGAGAGGAGGCTACTTTCCAAACACCGAAATAATAAAGGCGTCGAGCTAATGACGTAAAACAAGCGCTTGTTGGGAGGCACCCCAACGATTGTAAATTTTTGTTTATATTTCAGTATTTGAGGAGTTTTGGTGAAGTGGAGAGGGCTGGAACACCTAATTTTGTTATGGCTTTTCTGAATTTTACTGTCATCGCTTAGCGAAGCGAGCATAGTAGAATTTTGTTTTCCTGCTTGGTACCAGTGGGGTTCCTATTCCACTTGGTTCACTTATTTTTCCCACTTTCACCAAGGCTAATTAGTAATATATATTAGTTTTGTTTTTCTAATTCTTTTGTTGGTTGTTTGTACTCAAATTTTGTTCGGTGATTCGAAGATTTTTGAGGTGATTTTCCAAAGCTTGAGTGTTTCAACTTGCAGATGTATGGTAGGATATTATTTTTGAAGTGTATAATTTAAGGTACTCATTTATTGCTTTCTATAGCATAGCATGTTTAGGAAACTTTTCGTTTGTACAATTACCATGCCATTCATTCTTTTGCATTACTTGCTTGTTGATTGAATCACTTTAGTTCCCAAACCATAAATGTGAGGAAACTTTCCATTGTTTATATATGCTGGAGGCCACAATCTTTGTTTTAACTTGATTTTATTATGCTTAATCTTTTGTTTATGTTGATTTTGTGAAAGCATGAAAAGGATTGAGGCATTTTGTTTCATTTTGAGCACAACCACCATAACCAAATAGTCAATTCACCTTGTGAGTGTGTGATCATTTGTTAACCCTTTTGAGCCTTTTTGTCAATGTCCATGTTGTTTTTGCTAAATGCTTATCTTTGCGTGTTTAGTTCTCATTTTTGCATGGATGATTGATTCTTTGTTTTCTTAAACCCTTAACCATGATTTTTGGTATGAATTTTTATCTTGCCTTAGAAAGTAGGAAGTATTCACATGATGATGTGGTTGAATTCAAGTTGGGGAGAGTAATGATTATATACTTATGCGGTTGTTGCTATGAGGTTGAAAAGAAATAAAAAGAAAAAAAATGTGAAAAGAAAAGAAAAGAAAAAGAAAAAAAAGGAGAAAAAGTTTTGAAAAAGAAAAAGAAAAGAGAAGTGAATAATTGTGCTAATAAGTATTGTGATTGGTTTGAGAAACTTGTGGTTAAGGAAGAAGTTTAATCGAGATTTTGTTGCGTGAAACTTTGGTGGATTGATCACTCCCTTAGGTTTAGGCTAATTTTTGTTTCAATTAGCCTTAGGACTTATCCCTTGTTTGTTAACCAAGCCACATTACAACCTTTAAAAGTCCTTGTGATTCTTGCTTTTATATCTTCAATGTGATTTTTGGATGGATGAATGCATAATTTAATCTTTTGTTTGCAAGATTGTTGGATGAGTGTTAAAAGTCCCTCACCTTTGTGTGTTCTTCATCCATTGATGAAATTTTGCTAGGTGTGATTCATGAGATAACATGTATTGTTTTAGAACGTTTTGCATGATTTTTGTACTTAGGATTCGTTTCGTTTACATGTTGTCGTTGTAGGATAGTGGTAAGTATTTACTTTGTTTATACGTTTTTGTATTAAGCCATACATTTGTTTTTGGTTTTCAAAACTGGTTGATTCACAATTCTTTGGTTTATTACTTTTGATTCTTTGATTTATTTGACATTGTTTGAGGACAAACAAAGTTTCAAGTTGGGGAGAGTTTGATAAGTGCCAAAATGTACTTATTTTGTGTATGTAAATAGTGGCACTTATCGATACTTTTGTTAATACCGTTTGAATAATTCCCCATTTTGTGTATAAATACGTATACTTTGTGAATAGTTGTATTTTCATATACTTTTATACCATTTGATAGTTTTTCTTGTGTTTTGTAGGTAGTTATGCATATTGGAGCCTTGAGGAATAAAGTGTCAAAGGCACGGCTTCGATTTCGCAGTTTTGGTGCAAGCCCGCTTAGCCACCATCAAGTGGACTTCCATAGGCTCAAAATAAGGATGACCAAAATCATCATTTTGGTTTCCATTCATTCATTATTAGATAGAGCATTGAATAAGCTTTCCAACGCTTCGAGTCGGGCGCAAATCAGAGTTACGGTTCTCGAGTTATGGCAAAAACAAAATCTGATTTTTAGCAGAGTCCGCTAAGCGGATTCTGTGCCGCTAAGCGAGTTGACGAATTTTCAGACTTGTTAAAAAGGGGAAAAATCACATTTTTAGGTTATGGGTTGGGTATTTTTGAGTCCTGTGGACCTCCGTTTTTTTAATCCCGGGCCATACCTCTGTTCTGGAGAGATACGTGAACTGACTCTTTTTATCGCTTAATGCTTTCGCATTTTGAAAATTCACAGAGTCGCCACCGACCTTTTATTTTATCCAATTAAGGAAAGGTTTATAAAAGAAACAGAAAAAAGACCTTTAAGAAATTCTGGGTAAGGGGGTAGGTTATACAAAGGGAATGTGATAGCACCCTTTGTATCCATGGTTATCCATGGGCTCTTAAGTTTGCTTAGCTCACTTGTTTTTCGATCACTTTTCAATTGCTTTAGAATGCTCATATGTGGTTTCAAATACTTTTGTAAATTGAATTTTGTAATGATCCGTGTGTGGATGTATACAAAATGCTTGTTTATCTTTCGAAAGATGTTTTGAAAAGAACGTTAACTTTGTAATAATCCGTGTTTGGATGTATACAAAATATTATCTTTTTGGAAAGTTTTGTTTTGAAAAACAACAGTGTATGAGAATTTTGTTTGTTTTGATTTGAGCAAGCAAACTAGGAGGTCTACCCTGAGTTGTAAGGTCTTTATCCTTATTTCCTTTAAAAATCTATCCTTTCACCGGATACAAACAAAAGGTTCGATTTTGTACTCCAAACAGTAGAATTTTGACTTTGATTTTGAAAAGAATGAGAAGGGATTACCTTAAGAGGTGCAAGTGTGATTGTGATTGTATTCAGATATTTTATCTTTGAAGTTAGTGATCTAACGGTTCAATTTTATCTTTGACATACACGCAGTTTATATGTGCGGGAAATTAAAATGCAGAAATGTAAAGTGCGGAAAGTAAATCTACGCTATTACATCGATTGTGCAGGAAATGTAAACTAGCCTATTTACATGAATTTGACATCCTATACATTTATCTAGGAATTTAAATTGCAAGAAAAATAAAAGGCATGTTTTTGGATTTTTTTTATGATTGATTTTAATTATAATTAATGCATGATTAATTAAATTAAAATGAAGAAAAAAGATGAAAATAGATTTAAACCTAGAAATTAAGTTTAAAATATGTACAAAATATTTGTCAATTAATTTTAAAACAAAACTAATTTTTTTGGAATTTTTGAAATTGATTTGAAATTGATTTAAGCTAATTAAAACATAATTATACAAATAATTATACAAATAATTAAAACTTAAAGAGAAAATTATTCAAAATATGTACAAAATTAGTTTATAATATATAAACAATATTTTATATAAAGAACAATTTTTTTTATGATTTTTTGATTGGTTAGAATAATTAAAAAGCAAATATATAAATATATACTAATTAATTATGCAAAATATTGAAATTTTGAAGAAAAATAAAATATTTTTATTTCAGAAAATAATATATTATTTTAGAAGTCTAAAAATATTTTTTGTGTATTTTTTGGATTTTTAAAACTATTTTTAATTAATTTAACAAAGAAATTAAAATAAAAATAGAAAATAAAAGGATACTGATCAGGTGTGGAAATTAAATAAGGTCCATGGGATAGGTCCTCATTCTGATGCGTTGGATGGATAATAAATGAAATCAGATGGCTCAGATTGTGAGGGTCCACCAATTATGACGCGCCTGCAAACACTGAAACCAAGGGTTAAGTTTAAAAAAACGCGCGCTTGCTGTCCAATGAGGTGAGGACACCTCATCATCTTCAACCTCTCGCCAGGACTTTTAATAGCGCTTTCTTATCAAACGCGTTGTAATAGATGAAGCTTAAACTTGGAAAATAACGAATAGGGGTTAGACATAAAAGAAATTTGGCGCGACCTATCCATTCAACTCGTCTGATCCATACGAACTCAATGGTACCACTTAGAACCTCTAATTTTGCCTATTTCAGAAAGCCCTAAATTTTAGGTTATGAACCCTAAAATGGTAACTTCGTGTGTAAGCGTCTAAAACTTAATTAAAGTTCCAGAAATGATCTACACACCACACCAAGTCCAAATATATGTCTACATCGTGCTAGATATGCTTGTGTTATGAGATACAAGTCAGTTTTAGTTTGGACAAATCGTGACCTGTGTAGCTCGATTCAGTGATGTTTAAGACTTGCAATTGATTGGAATAGTTTCAGTGAAGCTCAGAGATGATGTTTGAATGCTTAGTTTGTATTGAAATTGACTGAAATTAAAAATTCGAATTTGAATTTTCTTTGAATTTTTTTCAAGTGGTTACAAGTGTATTATGAGTAAGGCTTTGTTTCTGAACTTGTCTCTTTTTGTGAGATGTTTGGAAGTGTTTATTTTGTGTTGATATTGAGTGGAAATATGAAAATGAAAATTACAAAGTTTGGAGAATTTTGTGAGAATTTTGTGAGCTTTCTTGCTATCTCCCTTTGCTATTTTCGTTCCCCCTTTGTTGTTGGAGTATGCTAGCCTTTATATAAGCCATGGAGTGCTTAAAAACTAAGCTAAGAAGCCTTAATTGTCTTTGTTGGAATCTTGACTTTCAAACTTAAAATTCAAGCAACCATTGCTTCATTTTTCCACACTCTTGCCATAGACTTGCTTTGCACCTTCCTTGCTGCATAATTAAGTCACATGTGGGGGCTTTAGCTTAGAAAATAAGCTATGCTTTATCCTTCCTTTTTTTCCTTTTTAATTTAATCTTAAATGATAAAATTAAATCAAAAAATGGAGAAAAATGTTATGGGCTTGGTCTTGGTCGTGGGAGGCCCATAATAACATGGCAAAGATGTTTGAACCATGAAAACTTGGCCCCATTTGGAAAAAATACATTTTTTAGCAATGTTGATTTCATGCATTTTCCCAAAATTTAGCCAACTTCAACAAGGTGTAAATCCTTCAATTTTTGTCATATGAAGGAGATCTTGCACTTTTTGGAAACCTCAAAGAGTCCTCTAACCAATGTCTTTGGTCTCATGTCAAAATGATTTTTGATGCTCCTTGTGTGTCCTTTTGAAAAAAGTGTCTTTTTGTTGACTTTGAAAATGACCTGTAATGTCTTTGATCATATTTTTCAAATGGTGAATCCAATGACCATGGGATCAATGGCATTTTAAAGATAATTGAATTTCCTTCAAAACAAGCTTTGGTTTTAATTTTTTGGATGAAGGATGAGAGAGTTATGATCAGTCAAAGTTGAGTTGACTTTTCAGGCAAAAACCCTAATTTTGAATCTTAGGGTTTTGTTGATTTTTTATATTTCCTTGATGAATTATGATCATCCAATGATCAAATGATGAATCCTTTGACAAAATATGGACTTTGACAAAAAATTTCATTTTTGACTGTCTGTTGACTTTTTTGGTCAAACGGGTCGTCTGTTGACTTTTTGAGCTGCTGACGGTGCGTCTGAGTGAATTGAAGTTTGAAAATTTGTATGATGGTACTTTGAGATATATGGATGTGCATGAAATCCATTTGAGCTCTCAAAAACTTGTTTCTCCTGTAAAAACAAGAAAACCCTAGTCAGGGACTGTTTATGTAGGAGACAGTTAAGCGTACCTGATTTTTGTGCAGTGTTGAGTCTCTGCTAATCGCGTGATATTCAGAAGACTTCTAGAACAAAAATCTTGGAACTTTGAATTGTGAAAGATTGATTTGATTGATGGTACAAAACACTGAGAATTGTACTGCCAGCAGTTTGGCTGTCAACTGACTGTTCAGATATTGACGTAGCAGTTAGAGTGAAAAATCAACAGTCAAAGTTAATTTTCTTTTTTGTTGTTTTTGTTTTATGTGAAAAATGAAAGTTATTTGCATGACTTGTTAAAAAAAACACAGACATAATAAATAACTAATATTTACTGTATGCGGGCAAAATTACCGATAATAACCCTGAAAATCATTTAATGCACAGAAAAATGAATATTTGACTGGCAGAAAACACATAAAATATTATCTGAGTAATTAAGCAATATTATGACAAATAGTACAACATTTAATACTGACAGTACAAATATTACATACTATATTGAACAGTACGACGAATAAACGGTACATTTAAGAAATAAGAAATACGGCAAATTTTAAGAATGACGATTGATAACCCATGCTACAAATAGTAACATGTAGATGATTGGGAGCATAAGCATCCCAGGTCCACAGTGTTCCGGGCTATGTAGATAGAAGAAAGACATGATCACCGTAGCAATGGTGATGACCATAAGAAAACACGTTTCCCACCGCTTCGCCATTTTGTCGGGGAAGAAGAAAGGATGGATTATGAAGTGGAAATTAGAATTTGATGTGAGATTTTATGGAAGAAAATGGGAGGTATTTATAGAATGGAAAGAAGGATAGAGACGTTGGGGAATGATGTGATTCCGTACAAAAGGAAAATTTGAGTGGAAGTAAGATTTGAAAGAAAGTGGAGATAGTGTTGGGAAAAAGAGAGATTTGATTTTTTGAAAAAGCGATTTGAAAAGATTTTTGAAAATAATGGAATATAGTACAAAATTTAGTGGGAAACAAAAGATAATAATGATCTACTTGTTACCAGTACAGTCTGAGTTTCCTGATTCTGCGCCTGCAAAAAGATTTAACTCTGTACCAATTGTGTCAGTACTATTTATCTGTAAATAAATAAATAGCATGTGTGAAGTAATAAACAGCATTTGGCGTTTGCGTAAGAATAAATTCAACTGCAAGCCAAATTACTGTATAAGAAAAATTCTAAAAACTAAGTATTTCATATGTCAGGATATTTGTTGAAATAAAAATCCATGATTATATGAGACTCTTAATTTTCAGATTGGAGTTTTTCTTGAAAAAAGATGCGGGCAAATTTTGGGGTATAACAGTTGCCCCTATTCAATCTTCTTAAACCTGAAGAGATTGTCTGAAATCTGAAGGTAGAAGATGATTGAATATTTAGATGCCCTGAAAAATTTGCACTTACCTTGATCAGAAGAGATGTTGGAAGTTGCATTTGAATGTCGTCTGCGAAATGTTGTTGGCAGATTGAAACATTACCTGAGATGGGCTTTCAGATGCCACCTGGTAAATGTGTTGATGGTTTGTTCATCAGAATGAATCCATTGATTATATCTTGATGAAGGATTTGAAAGTCTTTGTGTGGACTGTTTCGGAACCGTCCAAGGTTACCGCTTTAAGTCTTGGAAGATAATCGTTACGGAACTTGTCCAAAGTTTTTCCGATTTAGATTTTGGAAGTTGATCATTGTGGAACCGTCTGAGGTATCAGCTTTAGATTTTTGATGTTAGATCATTCTTGAACCGTCTGAGGTATCGACTTTAGATCTTCAATGTTAGATCGTTCTGGAACCGTCTGAGGTATCGCTTTAGATCTGCAACGTTAGATCGTTCTGGAACCGTCTGAGGTATCGCTTTAGATCTGCAATGTTAGATCGTTTTGGAACCGTCTGAGGTATCGCTTTAGATCTGTGATGCTAGATCGTTTTGGAACCGTCTGAGGTATCGCTTTAGATCTGCAACGTTAGATCGTTCTGGAACCGTCTGAGGTATCGCTTTAGATCTGCAATGTTAGATCGTTTTGGAACCGTCTGAGGTATCGCTTTAGATCTGTGATGCTAGATCGTTTTGGAACCGTCTGAGGTATCGCTTTAGATCTGCAATGTCTGTTTTTGAGTTGGTAAGTGATCAGAATGAATCTTCGGCTTGATTATATCTGAGAGAACCGTTCATGGAATTCAGGTGAACACTGCATGTGATTGAGAACATCTTTGTTGAAGATATTCGTCTACCTGAAAAATCAAGTTAGTGATATGCAATGTTTATGATGCATGTAAATGTGAGATATTCCCGGAGAAATATGCATGTGATGTTGTGTATGAATATGCGTATGAATATGCGCATGATGCATGATGTATGAATATGATGTATGAATGTGAGATGTCAAGCTTCTATTTGGGAAAATAAATTTCCGCCAGTCATCTGGATATGACTATATTGTGATCGTTGAGGATCTTTTGTCTTGTTTGAGTACCCT